>NW_025784548.1:0-25931 GCF_021130785.1 Homalodisca vitripennis
TTCAGAACCTTTAAATTCTTTTAAAAAGGAAGGGCGTTCCATACATATGGAATCCTTCTCAGGTGGGAGGTATTCAATACCCTTATAAAACAAATTTATTATCCTTCACCGTGTTTTGAGGCTACCCGATCGTTGAAAAACCCTTTCAACGTTGCAGACCGGATCCCTCTGGCACGGCTGTGGGTGCTGTTTTGTTTCCAGGAAATTTTGGATGGCAGCTTTAGCACTTGTAGCTTACGCTAGTCGTGGCCTTGAACCTCCATGAAAAACAGTACACTCAATCATTTGAACTGGAGGCTTCTCGCTGTTGGTGTATTTGCTTTGGAAAAGTTCCAGAACTTATTTAGAGCCATAAGAGAATTTTTTTTTTTGGTGGATAATAGTGCACTTTCCCTGGTTGTGCTGAACCACCCCAGGCAAATTGGAAAAATAGCAAAGCAATGGATTGCCTCAATAAAAGACATTTATAATTTAAAGTCAGTTCCACATTAAGGGCGCAAAGAGAAAAAAAACATTGTTGCAGACTGCCTCTCTCGATTGTACGAGGAAGACACCACATACTCCCCAACAACCAACATGACAACCAGGTTCAACACCTTCGTCAAGCAAATACCCCAAAAATACAACCTCAAAAATGTGTAGTTCCTTATCCTCTCTACCAGAAGCCTTCCAAGAACATAAGAGAACATCAAGGCCCTGAATTAAAAAAATAATAATTAAGTCAATAAGTCTGGACAACACGCCTCCAAACTATAGAAATCATGTGATAATGTCCTTAATTTATAAAAACCCCTTCGCAGAGCAACCGCGTGTTGTTGTTCCAAAAAACTACACCACAAGCTATTTGGTTCCATGTACCTACAGCGCGACCCCAGGTTGGAGCACACTCTGGGAATCTCTAAAACACTAAGCATCGGTGGTTAAAAAAGGAGCATTTTACATATCTGATACTCTACATCAACAATAATTAACATGGTTAAATCATGCTTACGAGTTGCCAGCGCTGTAAGCAAGCCCCAAACACCTAAAATAACCGGTTTATCTAGTTGTCAGATCTAGCACGAAAGACACTTTTGACAAAGATCATGAATGGACGTATGTTTGGGTGTCCTCTCCCTAGAACTAAATGTGGTCACCAATGGCTACACAACCATTGTAGACCCCGCGTTTAGCAAACATTTCAGCTCATGATGGCCCAGACTAAGAAGTTCAACAGCCTCTAACTACAGTAACATGCTCTTAAATGAGGCCTGTTTTCCCTACTTCCTGGGTGGTTTCCCCCAATGGTATTAGGTCTCTGATTGCAGAGGCAGTTATTTCAAATCGTCATTAGTTCAAAAACAATGTGCGATGATCTGGGATTAAAAACAAAATGTAGGACGTTCTCCTTATTACCCGAAAAGTTTGCAACGCTGAACGTAGTGAACAAAAATATCGGGGTTTGCCTTTCCTGAATTGTTCCACCACAAAAGACAATACTCAGTGGGATGAAACCTACATGAGATTTTCAAAACTCGCCTTTAATTTCTTCTAAGCACGAGAGCACTGGGCACATCACCCCCCCCCCGCCTCTGAAATATTTTTGGGGTACACTAATCCGCCACCATCCTTTGGAAAATAAATGGAATCTTGACTAACTTTTATGAATGTAATTCTGAACCCAGAGAAACAATGGAATAGGGATGGAGTACAAAACGGCTCTTGACAATCTGATTCCGTGCGAAGATAAAAATATCGCAAACATGTAATAATAAAGGTCGAGTACAAGTTCCCTTTAGAGTGGGCCCGATAAAGTAATGTATCGACTCATTTTAACCTGAGTAGTGCAACCCAAACACTCTCAGTGCCGAAATAGCCAAATTGCAGCCCATGTGTGTTCTAAACCTTTGGAAATTGAAACCTTTACATCCCCTGTAACAGTTCCCTTGCGTGACCCAAAAACTAAGAAATTTTGTGAGATCAGCACATGTATCCCATATTAAAAAAATTGCATTCCTCCCACCTCCACGACAATGATCTGTTCACTAGAGATTTCCCTCTATTTCTGAAAAAGTGCCATTGTGACTTTTAGGTTTAATTTTGGTTTATTTTCGATTCTTCTTTCTTATAACACCTTACAAAATAACATTCCAGTTTTCTTCTTCTACTCATTCATTGGGACCCCGCATTGGTTGGCTGTGCCCTGACACTGGGGTGGATTTTGGCTAAGGAGTTCAATCCTGCGTGTGCTCTACCTCTTGGCTAACCTGGTGTTTAGGGTTTGGCAATTCTCTCTGGTGTTTGGTCCAAACTTGTCTGAGTTATACACTTAACAAAAAACGGGATGGGTGGTTATGAGGTCTGCCGTTAAAAATTTTTGATAAATAATTACAGCTTCCATGAATTGATATTTGTTTAGATATTTTTTTTAGTTTAATCAATAATGTTGGTGCAGCGACAGTCCCATTTGCCATCCTAGTCACACAACCCCCACCCAAACACACTTCATTGACTACACCCTTATCTTGTATTACTATCTCTAGCTATCTATCCTATCGCGGATTTATTTTTTGTTAAGTTATAACGTAAGGCAATTAGGAATAGAGAATTAATTTGTATTGATAAATTGCTATAAGAACCGACATTATTTAACATTTTCCTTTATAGTCGACTATTCAACAAAGTAATATCCTATAATACAACGTAGGCTAAAGCTATAGCGAAAAACAGCACACAGCCTGTTAGTCAACACTTTTATTTATTTACTATAAATGTTTATCTCTGTGGTAAATTTAAGTGTTCGTATATGATGTTTTGTTGATAAATATTAATTTGGTATTAAGGTTCGAGGCATACGTGGTTAATTTACAACCATTCTTATTTTGTATGTGTTAGTTATATATCAGAGTGGTTCCATTCCTATCCACCAAATTAAGGGGTTATCACCAATCCTATCCTGGCTTACCTAACCTTATATCATAGACTCTGAGCTAACAGAAGTTTTTGTCTAATTTGAGTTATTGTTTGTTGGCCCCATTTACTTCTCCGATCCTGACACACTCCATGTAGGGAATACTACTCCGCCATATGTTCACCAAACAATCTTGAGAAACTAATTAGTTGTAGATAATTTTAAAGAAATGTCTTAGCAGACCAATTCTCCTCTTATCCTTGCTCTTATGAACTGTAGTCCACTAGGAGACCTCATCAGTTAGATTTGGATTTACATTTCCAATGGCCATATGCATCTTTTCACTACCTTTCCTTTAGATTGAAATTATAGAAAGAAATTGATCAAAACAATTTTATATGTTCTTCCCAGAGAGGTCAATGGGGACCTTCCCTACTTCACTCCCACTCACTACTCCTACTTCTGCGTCTGGTGAAATGGAATTTGCTTGTTTGGTAGCAGGCTTGTCTCCCATTGCGGGGAAGGGGGGAGAGGGAAGTAAGGGGAACAGCGGACTCAGGTTTATTGGCCATCTACGGATTGGAGAGCAATAATTGCTAATGAATTACACAATAATATTTTCGCTTAACCTTCTCCGGCTTTCCCTAACCTGGCCTCTTTTGGGAGAGAAATCCGACTCCTGATGATGGGGCTGAGATGAAGTTGTGATTCTCAGTCAAACACGGTTTTCCTGAATCCTTTTACTTAAGATTAAGTCTTCTATACATTTATTTAACCTTTCAAAGTAAACCACCAAAAGTGAGTTTAGAATGTGATATAGCAGGCAATGTGACATATTGGTGATAGATAGCTCTTCTTTGCTTTCCGCACTTATGGGTTGAATTTAGTCTGTGGTTGAGGACTGGAGCTGTTCAGACGAGAATGGCGCGGTTTCTGCACCGCCTTTTGCATGTGTAGTGTTTTTTTTTTAATTTATAGCAAGCTCTGCTTTCTAGTTTCTAAGATATTTGCCTCAATTTTAACTACAACTGATTCACCTTCTATCCAGATAACATTCCTTGCAATGTCCGCGGTTCCTAGCCCACTCCGGTAATGGCTAACCAAATTTTCCCTCATACTCCTCAGAGAAGGAGGGGAGGCAGGTGGCGAGTGCCTCTATAGATTTGAAATTGGCGGGCGCGTGGATAAATTTATCAGTAGCAATGCAAACACGAGTAGCCAGCTTGCGCTGGTCATAAGTTTTTTAAACAATGGGAGCCTCCTAAGTTTCAGGAATCCTAGTAGTACATGGTTAGTCTGGTAGGAAGATTCCTGCCCTAGGTTAGCAAATGGAAAGCAGAGGATGTGTTGTGTTGGTCTAGGCTTAAGAATAAATTGTTAGGGAACTATTTGGAACCGTATCTAAATAAGTAGTTTTAATCTTTCGTCCATCAAACGCTAGTTGGGTTTGGATAGGGGAAGTCTAGTGGCTGATCTCACGTTTAAATATTATTCCTCTGGAAAGGTGCCGCATCTTACTTCCAGTCGCAGACAACACTGGGGTTTTGCAGAAAAATTAAAATCGATTGCAAACACTCAAATAACATTCTGTGTTTAAAGTTTGTTGTTGGAGATAGGAAGATTTTGAAAGGATAACAGGAATTTTGGACAGTTTGTCAATTTGTTAGGTAACACTTTAGTAACCCTATAAAACGGTGGGCCAAATTGTCTGAAATCCTGAGTTATCAAAAACATTTTACCATTTGAGTCCATCAATTACAATTGATAAAAAAAAAGAACAATTGAGGTACGTGGCTCTTAATGGATGCCCAACAAATGGTTTGAAATTACACCTTCACTAAACAGGACAGCCAGCTCCACTGAGGGGAGGGAGACAGAGGACTTTGTCCAATACGCATTTAACAATAATTAATGCTCACTCACTTATATTCTTACATCATTGCTGTGGTAAGAACGTTTACATTTTTAATGGTGGCCTCTATACTTGGGAAGATCAACACAATTATCTTAATGGGGAAGAACGACAGACCCTAAATTATTTTTACGTCTTGGTACTACAGTGAACAATAATGGAAAACTAAAAACTTATTTTTCCTCACGCTGTAATGAGTATCTGCATCACCCTTGGGGGGAGGGGGTTACAATCTCCCTCCGACCACCATGGAATGAGGACAGGAAATGATTGTTGGGAAGTGACTCCCAACCTACAACCTTGGTGATATTTCCAATCACCTGTAAACAAATATTTAATTTAAGTTTTAAGATGAAATTACAGGTTTTTTTTTTAATCGTTGTTAAGCAAGTGACGTGGAACCCATGGTAACCCCTGACCATCGAAATTGAAAAGCGAGATTGAACAACTATTTTGCACTAATAAGAGACAGGAGCGGAAGAATATTTTTATGGTGACCTAAATGTCCTTCCCCATATTTAGCAGGTTATCGAGATCAATAATTTTTTCTCGCTGCCTGTGCACCACTTTAGGATTTAAATCTAGCGTTTAGGCTAGTCCTCACAGTTACGTTAGAAATTCTAGACACTGCCCCTTCCATCCACAAAATGATTTTCTTTTGCAATTCACACAAGATAGATGATGTCAAACACTCTGCCTCTCCACAGGCCATCAACTGAGTTTCAAATTACTTTATACCCCATTTGTTATCTTCTCTACAGACAGGTACAGACGTAACTAAAACTTTACTACTGAGGTAAAATTAAACTACATAATAGCAGCCCAACAGGAAGGGGGCAGGAGAGTGAAATCTCAGTCGAGGGGGCCCAGCAAAGCTGTTAGACAGAACTCACCGCCACTAAAGAACAAATATAGTATAATATAGAATGTAAAATTTAAATTTTTTAATTTTCAGTATGGAGGTCTAGATAAAGATTTTTTTATTATTTGTTTTAAAATTTAAGGCAACATAAAAAATTATAACTATTTTAGCGAAACAGAGGGCAGTTAAGCCTGATCGGGCCCTGGTGAGTCAAAATATAAAATCTAAGCTATGTGGAGGTACGAAGACCTAGAAACAGCTCATCAGTACAGCGTTGTGGGCCCCCACCACCAGCATGCCACCCTACCCTCACATAGGTTGACCGACTCTTGATCCTCAGAATTCTATCATCTGCATTCAAAACTGGCTAAAGCATTATGTTTTGAATCTATAATGTCAACAGAAATTTTGCTGGAAAAGACCAGATAAAAATCATTGATTTTAATCTTTAAATTCTTGATAGTGCTTTTTTGACTTTGGCTTCTAGTTAACTTAGTAACTACAAAATCCGGTTTTGAGTTTCTTCACTCAAAACGTACTAATAGCTAGCCAAGATAAATGTAATAACAAATTACTATTCATTCAACTCTGTTTCATAAGTTTCTATATCCACCAAACACAACTACAGTTTATAAAAAAAGACTCAATATATAGTCCTAGTTTTTAAGCACTCTTCAGCACCCTCGTGAATATTCACCGTTAAGTCACATTTACCACTTACTGCTGAGTAACAATGACATCCTGGGGCTTTTGACTTTTTTGATTTGTTCTCAAATGTAAATGCCTACTGTTTTCCATACTCGCAAAGGTAAAAGTAGATTACACTTTTAATATAGTAGGGTATCGAATAACCACAACCAGTGACGTGAAAGTTTATCAAACAGATATTAACAACATATGGAATAAAATACATTAGACCAACGTGAATGATGTCCACGTACCAAAGTTGTCAAGTAGCATTGTTATTCAGATAGTAACCGGATATATTGGAGATAATTATAGTTCAGGGTATCTCTCCTAGTGCTGCTGTGCAATAATTTAATAGACACTCAGTTATCTCACTGGTCAAGCTGCTGAATAATAATGATAGGGTGGTCAGTTATCTCACTAGTGTTGCTGGTACAATTAAACACATGGTTCTATTATCTCACTGAGTAGTTTGATGTGCAATAGTAATTATAAGTTCTGGTTTCATGGTGGATTATCTAGTGGTAATGTTACGTAGTATCTTACTCTCGTGTGTAAGGAGTAATAGTGGTAGAGTACTTTTTGTCCACCCCAGCGGTCTTTTAACGGGCCAAATATACGCGCTTGAGTGGCAACTGTCAGTGACGTACAGCAATATGCAACTCATTAAATAATAAATAATTTGTAGGTAATTTTTATGTACTCATTAACAGGGTTGGTAAATTAGTTAGTTATGGGCACAGAAAACATACTCGACTATAAATGTTAATTACATTAGATCTGACCAAAAATTTTTACCTTCAAGCACAGATTTGCCGCTGGTTTTATCCTGATTATGAAAACCGAAAAATTTGGTTAGACATACAAGTACCGTCAAGCATATTGTTGTTAAAATAAATTGAATTTGGAACATGCAGAATGGGCCGGAAATTGTGATCTGTTATGAACTTGACTAAATGTGGGCGAAAACAGTCCTCGCTACATTGGACTTTGAACTTGCCATCAATTCTCTCCAAGCAAACTGGACGACCTGAAAATAAATCGTGTTTCAAATACATTCTTAGAAAGCAGTTTTTATTGTTATTAATATTAAACTTGCATTTGTTGTAATTATTAACGATAAATAACAAAGAAATCTTATGTTATCCTGGATTAAAACAAAGTTTGTAAGAGCAGTCTGATGAGAGGAGTTGAGTACTGTCCGAATGAGATCAGGAGAAGGAGATTTGGATTGCCTGTTTATTGCCTGTGGTGTCCTCAAGTATTGTGGTCAATAGCTGGATTCTTGTTTCACAAACAATTTCAGATTTGCACCAAATTACATTTTAACTCAAATGTGTTTTAAAAGATACTTATTTTTCCAGGAAACACTTTTGATAAATCTCTGGTTTCTATTCTTCCTATTTGTGTTGAAAGTAATATAGGATAACTTTAAGACAAATGATATGCGTAGAAACACACAATTTTTCAAAAAGGGGTTAATAAATAAAAATTATGCCTACGGTTTTAAAGATGTATTGTTTGATAAGCAACAGATATACTCGATGGCTATGATTAACATGTTGTATTTATATTCCAATAAATACGTAATTGAGCATCATATGGTGAATGTAATTCACGGTTATAGTCAGGAGCCTTTGAAGAAATGTATTGTTTTTACTATTTATTGGGCGAGTTATTGCCGACTTTGTGTTTTGTGAACGATGGTAATGGTGAATTTCTACATCTCACTATTTAAAATTAATGTATATCACTTTTTAATAACCATAAAAACATATATTTGTGAGTTTTAATGACTTGGTAATGAGTTAAATTGAAAGATGAGTAACCTTGTGCTTTTTTATTAAACCACAATATAGAGTAAGGAAGCATCAACAAGTCCAGATTAATTTGGTCAGCTCTGAATAATTTGTATGGATTAAGGTGATGATAAATCAATCCAAATTTTCTAAGATTCCAAAGAATTATGTGAAGTAAATGCGTTTTTTAGGTTTTGTCTGGCAGTGGCTTTCTTTTGAAATTTTAATATTCAAAATAGAAGATCCAATCCTATCCCTCAAAAGAAAAAAAGCAAAACAGCTAAATAGTGATAAATCCTCCAAAATTATTGTTGGAAATGGTCACTAATTACCGTAACATTATTGTATATTAAATAATATACACTAAATTATTTAATATTCACCAAGGCCAAATGTCCGTGGCCACTGTGCGATTACGTGATACAAGTGGCCCCAGTTTGCAAAGGGTCACCCGCAAGAAGTATTCTGCTGAATCAATTCTGTGCTGTTCCTCGACTTAGTAACACCGAAACAGCAAATAACTATGTCTGGCTCACTAAGCTGGAGCCCTGGCCACTCTCCAGTCAATTGTATAAGTAACCAAACAACTGCAGTCTGGTGTATGCTTGCCAGTCTGTATACCAAATTCAAAATATTACAATAATTACGTAAAATTATAAATCTTTAATATTTAAGTAACAGGAAACATATTTTCTACAATGGAATGTACAATAGGAGCGGTTTGTTCATTTTATTCGTTGTTAATTACTGCAAAAAGATTAAAAATTGGGATTAATAGACTATTCTTTCATGGTGTTTGATCTTAAATCTTTGTGATTGATTTTTTTTTGTGTGGGTCTCTTTATGGATAAACACTTTGTAACTTATGTAAAGGTTTTTTCCTATAGCTTTATAAAGGCTAACAATTCCTCCACAAAATAACTAATATTCCTACTTCCCAGCATCAGGGAACAGCTGAAAATTTGACTAATTTGGTATCTCATTCTCCAGATAGGAGAAACTTAAAACATTAAAATAAAATCATTAATACCTAAATGGGTTCAATTATCCCTTGGTTTATTTTCTCAACAGGAAGTAACGATGTAAAGGATTTTGCAATTAAATATTAGTTTATAGAACAAAATATTTGAACAATACGTACTGTACATAAAACCATATTGTTACTGTGCAAGAAATGTAACTAAGGAGGATGTAGCGGGGATAGAATCTTCTTCCCAAGAGCTCAAACAAAATAGGAAGTAGGATAATTAAAAGTAGATTAGTTGTAAGATCAAAACCACAGAATCCTAAGCGTTTGAGTTAAGGGTGTAACAAATAATTTCATTATAAGCCCTGGTTTGGCTTTACAGCCATTAATTCTAAAAATGCTGAACCTAAATATATAACTTACTTCATAGATGTTAAGAGTGGTTGCAGATTAACAATGTCATACAGGTCCAGGACATCCAGGTGGTACAGATAGTCCTCAAATCTAAATCCTTCGTCTTGTAGTAGTTGCTGTATTTCAAACTACTTCCGTGAGGTCGGCTTGAGCTGCCCTATTAATCAAACTCAATTAAGACATTGATTAATTTTTATTACCATATAACTACATATTTAGAACAATGTACACTACAGCTGGATTTGGAAACTACTAAATTAGATCACTTTGGTGTAATACTTAACTACTGTAATGGAGTGGCTCAAAATATTAAATAAAGCAATATTGTCGTTTATTTATCTCACTCTACTCTTGTAAGTATTTATTGTAGAGATTGGATAGAGGGTGCGAACATTTCTGATGATATATACATTGAAATTGTTATAAATGATTTCAATTTTTAACTTACATGGAAGAAACTATTGTAAGAAAGTGTCGCTCTCATAAAGATTCTATTATATTTAGTCAATAATTTTAATAATAACGATACCCACCTGAGAATATAAATAAACATGCCTAGTTAGCTATTCTATTGATAATGAAATCATCTTGAAACTATCCATCTCAAAGTGACTCAACTTAATGTTTGGAAAAAGAGGGAACGGGCTTGTCGTGGAAGAGGGGGGTTTCAAGGGTGACTCCTCCGAATAGATATTTTGAAAATCATTTTATAGAATCAAAATCTTTTTCTAGTATTGATACCTATATTGTTTCAAGTGTTTTTTTAGGAAAAAGTTTTTTATTATTCTTCTCTTATTTTAAAAGTCTGGAAAAATCACATAAAACTGTATGAAAAGGTTTAAAAAACTGAAATTTATAAACAGTATAACATTTTAGTTTTTGACACTGGGAGGTTTCTTGAGCTCTTCTTGTATAAAAATTCATATACAATTTATTGAACGTAATTATATTTGTTAAAATTTAGTGAAGACGTTGTGTTTTTTGAATGTTTCCTTCTAATAGAGTTAATTTCAACTAATTCTAATAAATTAAATATTTTTAACTGTATTACGTTTTGGCTTACAGAACACCAGACCTCCGATATTCCATAGTATTCATTTCCAAGTTGCAATTGTTATTTGAATTAGCTTCGGAAAGAGAAAAGTACTTAGTTGTCTTAGGTGATTTTAAACATTAAGTTTATTAAACCATAAACTTAGAGTCTTTAAGCTTCTTAGAGAATATTTTTAAAATGTTAATAATTTTAGAATAATTTTATAAATGAACCTACTAGGAGATTACCAAAAAATGTTGAATCTTGTTTTAGATAATATTGTTAGTAAACATACCTCAGAATCTGCTATCAAGTCTTACACCTTCACTTCTGAGCTTTTATACAGATCATAAATTGTTGTCTCAAATTTTGAAAAATAAATGTCAATAATTAATTATTAGACTAAAAAATGAAAATAGTAAAAATAATTAACACAATAGGAATTATTTTTTGTCTGAGCAGGGTCATAGAATGTGTTTCATGACTTGTCTCTGCAAAAAGGAGGACTGGTTTTGATGTGATTTCTGGTGATGAATTCGGTTGATAGCAAATTTTCTCAAAATTTGTTGATAAGCTGAATATTATTATTTATGTAATTAGCATTCCCATTAAAAAACAATAACAAAACTTAAGTCAAGCATGGGGGGGGGGGTCTCATATTCCTGGGTAACCAGATGTGGTTAGGTGCAATTGCTTGGGGAGGTACCATGTCGAAGGTTGAGCCCATCGTTTCGCCACGAAGCCCAAGTGCAATAAAACACAGAAAATACCCAGCTGGAATAAGAATATAAAGAAACTTACACTTCAAAACCGATCATAAGAAAATAGTCCTTTATGCACAAAAAGAGAACCCCTAGTATAATAAAATAATACAATCCTTCTAAAAATATTCCAAGAAACAACCTGGAATATCATCATTTAATTCAGGAGGACTAAATCATTCCGGCTTTTCTAAACAAAAACATTAATCTAAATTGGTTAATGGGACAAGATATTACTGGCATGCCAATTTGGGAAAAAAAAAAAAAATTTTTTTTTATTTTTGTGTTTGCAATAAGCCGTTTTAAACAGGCACTTCACAAGTGTAAACCTCATATTATTCTCAAACCAAACTTGACTTGCTGAATTCAAGGCATAATTAACCGATCCACAAAATTTTTTGCCAAATCCATTTTTGTTAATGGTTTCATTTTATCATCTATCTTGTTTTGTGAAAAAGAGTAACAAAAAAATAATTTGAAGTTATTAAGTAAATTTAAATCAAGTAAGTCACCATGGCCTGGATGGAATACCTCCAAGGATACTTTGAGAGGAACCACATCCACATCCTGTCAAAACCTCTTTGCCTCTTTGGTGATGTAATGAGCTCCCATGACTCCACGGGAGTCTTCCCTGAATGTTCTCCAAGGTAGCCCAGAGTAACTCCAATATTTAAAAACAATAATTCAAATCTTGCAGAAAATTACTAGACCCTATTTCGAGTTCTTTCAGTTTTTTTTCAAAATTATTAGAAAAAACTATTGTAAAAATTAACGGCTTGAAAAATTTTTTTAAAATCATTCTCAATAATAAATAAAAAATCAATTTGGTTTTCAATCTAATTTGTTCCAACCTGATCATGATGCTAATCCATAAGTTTAAACTGGATTTATTGTGCTAACTGCCTTGGACCAGGGACAGTCAACACTGTGGCCTGTTCTGTGAACCTCCAGAAAGGCTTTTGATTGTGGTAGACCATGGAAATTTTTGTTAAATAAATTGGAGTATTATGGCACTCAGAGGAAGTTGCTCCATCAATTGGTTTAGTAGCTTTCTGAAGGGATTCGCAGCCAGGTAGTTAGAGATAGTTCAAAACAGTGCTGGATTTCTGGTCCATAAATATCTATCTCCTCTCACTGCCCGCCTATTTGGAGGCAGGCGTACCCCAAGGCGTTCGAGATTTTTAGGTCCAATATTGATTTTTTAAATTTTTATAAACGACTTACGACCCAAGCAGTTCGAATTTATGTGACACTAATTAACTTCTCTTTGCTGATTGACACCACTAGTTTTTTGATTAAATCTGACAATAAAAAACTGAACTATCTCAAAATGAATGATAGGATAAACATTAGGTTTTTGATGTTTAACTCTGGCTTAAAGCTTAAAGTAGTCCATCAATCAATGATCAAGATGGCGGGAATAATACGGACGTTACCTATTGCGGTGCTTGTGGTGGATAAATACAGTTTTAGGGAGGGGACTGATTTAAAGTTTAGGTTTATGTGGTGGAATAATGCAAGAAATTTATTTCATACATGTCCATGTGTTAATTATTTTTCAATGCAAATGATTTTGAAATGATTAAGTCAGTGAGTAAATATGTTCAGTGGATATGTACCGGTTGCAAAGATAGGTTAGAAAAGATGAGAAACCATGTGATTTCTGCTGATGATTATTTCAATATTCATGACATGGTAGGAAAACTTATTGGACTTGTTAAATCGGTGATGGATGATAATGTAACATATTAATAAAAAGTTAAACACTATATTGGAAAGTGGGGATGGTATCACCAAAAAAATCAACGAGTGTTCCAGCATCAATAGGCCTAACCGTTCCTTCACAAGAACAGTCGGCAAAGGACGTTAATCGACCTTTAACGAGATCAAGAGTTAAAGAGTCAATGAAGTCAGCAACTGATGGGGGAAATAGGCCCAACAACCCTAATCATGACAATAATCATGACAGTAACACCAATAATAATCCTAAGGGTGTAAAGTCGTTTAGTCCTAGTAAGTCAAATGGCAATGTTTCAATTGAAGGAGACGTTTTTCTTGGATTTGAAGATGAAGAAATCTATGGGGGATCTGGTTACGAGAAAAATAAAGAAGTTTTCCCTTCCTTACGTGAGAATAAGTGGGAACTTTACTCTTCCAAGAAAAAGAGAAACTCCAGGCCCAATGTTAAGGCCTATTATTGGTACGAAGAAGAGTGAAGAGGCAAATGTTATGCAAGCTAAAAGCTATTGGAAAACGGAGTTGGATATTTATATCTCGTCTATCGCCTGAAGTTCAAAAAGAAGATTTAGTTAGCTACTTGGAAGGAGCCGGTGTTAACAATTCAGAGTGTGTCGAGTTGAAAACAAAGTATGATACTTATAAATCATATAAAATTGGTTTGTCTTTGGAGTTAGCCTCAAAAGTGTTAAATTCTGAGTTCTGGCCAAGTGGAACACTAATATGTGAATACAATCAGCCTAAGCCTAAAAATAATAAGGTAAGGAGTATGGTTTTTTTAGGCAAACCCAAACTGTAGTAAATAGCAAAGTTTGCACTATAGCCAGGCCAACTGTAAGAAGGTTTAACCTAATTGTTTGGAACTGTCATGGACTGAGGGAAAAGTCGGTCTCAGTTGAGGCCCTTGGTCACACAAACAATAGTGATATAATTTGCATAACGGAGCATTGGCTCACTTTGGACGAGATATCTCTTTTTAAGTTGCCTAACTATGTACTGGCATCCTCTTTCTGTAGGACAATTCACTCACATGGTGGTTCGGCTATATTTATTAAAAATAATCTAACTTTTCATGAAGTACCTTGGATTAATAAGTTAGCTGTCGAATTGCTCTTTGAAATATCGGCTGTTTATGTGGACACTTTAAATGCTCTTGTTGTTTGTTTATACAGAGTACCTAACACCACGGATATTGACAGGTTTTTATTGTTATTTGATGATCTATTGCAAACTGCTTCCCATGTGAATCATGAAGTGATCATCTGTGCTGATTTTAACATTAACTTTCTCGAGACCAAGGACAGGAACACTGTGGCGTTTTAGTAACTTAGTTGGAGGTTACGGGTTGAATATCATGTTGAATAATTCAATTACACGTCCTGGGAACATCAACAGGGGCACCTGCATAGACAACATGGTCACTAGTGTTCATCCTGATAGATGGACGGTAAAGGTAGTTCCTACAGTGGAGTCTGATCATTTTGCGGTGTCAACTTCCATGGAGCTGTCTACAGTTTCGGAGGAGGGTAGGACAACGTCTCTTACTAGGTTGGTTCAAGATAAAGAAACTCTTACCTTTTTGAGAAATTTGAATACCATGAGCTGGTTACCTGTTTACAGCTATTCAGCTGCTAGTGATAAGTTTTTGTTGTTTTTTAATTTATTTATGTGGGTAGTTAACTTAACTTTTCCAATTAAAACTGTCAAAAAAAGATCTAGTGTAAATTCTAATATTAATAAATGGTACTCTCCTGATTTAATAGCTCTTAAGGAATCCTGTCTACATTACTATTATTTAAGTAAGGATACAAATTCTCAATATTTCCTGGATGCATATAAAAGGTTGAAAAAACATTTACCGCAAGGAGATTAGATTAGCTAAACTCAGTTATAATAATTCATTGGTGGCTAACTCTTCCAACAAACCTAAACAACTTTGGAGCATTGTCAAAGATAACCTCTCTGTCAATAGTAAGGCTAAAGCCAATACCAATAATAGTATTAATTTAACTGCTACAGGTTTCAACAATTATTTTATCAACAGTATTAATGATCTAGTCAGTAATATACCAAATAGTAATTTTAATGTTAGTTTTTATCTGTCAAATGTTTATAATAATGTGACTTCGGTTTTTTTCGTTTACTCATGTAAGTGTTGAAGATGTTTTCTCAGCTATAAATTCTTTAAGTAGCAGTAATAGTCAGGATGTCTTTTATCTCAATTCTAAAATCTTAAAGATAAGCAGTTATTATATTTCTGAAGTTTTATGTAATGTTATTAATTCATGTTTAGATGTAGGTTATTTTCCTGATAAACTGAAGATAAGTAAGGTGATTCCTGTTTATAAAGAAGGGCAGTAAGGATGAGTATCATAGTTTTCGACCTGTGTCCCTTGTACCTGTTTTTCGAAGGTTTTTGAGAGGTTAATAAGCCTACAAATTATTAATTACTTGGAACGAAATTGTTTGCTTTCAGCAAAGCAGTTTGGTTTTAGAAGGAATCGCACCACTTGTGATGCGGTTCGTGCCTTTCTTCAGGCTTGTCTGGATGGCATGGAGAAGGGGCTTTGTGTGGAATCAAGGTTCTTTGACCTCTCAAAGGCCTTTGACACAGTGCAGCATAAATCACTGTTGGTTAAGCTTAAACATATGGGTTTTGATCAGATGTCTTTGTCTTTCATTGAGTCCTATCTTAGTAATAGAACTCAGTGTGTGTGTTTTAATGGGTCGTTACTCTAGTTTTAGGGATGTTGTTAATGGTGTTCCGCAAGGATCTATTTTAGGACCACTTTTGTTTATCATATATATTAATGATCTGCCAGCTATTTTAGATGATTGATAATACACAGTGTCACTTGTATGCTGATTATATTTGCCTAAATGTTTACTTGTGAAGACCAAAATCACTGATATTTTTAATTTTAAGATTGGTTTACTCTCGGATTGGTGCAATGTTAATAGTCTGTCTCTAAATTTAGAAAAGACACAAGATTTAGCAATGTCTTTAAATAGATGTAAAGAGATTCAGTCTGTTAACACTTTGAATCCCAAGCCCGAGCTCAGGCCGGGCTGTGTCAATATCGTCAATGACCCAAGCCCGAGCTCTGGCCGGGCAGTCTATTTTTAGTTCGTGGAGACTGGCAATTCGCATTACTGACGTTTGTAGAGGTTATGTTATGTTTAGCAAGCCATATTAGACTAATTTTATTAGTCTTTGGTTATTTATAAACGGTTACAAGCAAAAAAAATATTATAACAGAAATTGTGTAACAAACAGCTGATACGACGCCGAGTCACCAACTACGCAGTTGTCAGCTGGTGCCGTGACGTCTGCACTGTTTACACTAGCTTTGTGTTTTACAGTGAATTATAAGTTATTTTAGCTACAGTTGTTTATAAAATTAGTATTTGGATTGCTCAGTTTATAGTTTTTATTATGTTAATTTATCTTACATTAGTCAAGAACTACGTATTTGTCTGCTAGTGCCGTGCCGTGGCGACTGTACTCTTTGTACGTCTACTCGCTTTGTGTTTTACAGTGAAATAAAAGTTGTTTTAGTTATAGTTATTTATACAATTAGGATTTTGTGTTGCTCAGTGTTGTTTTTATTACGTTATTCAACTCACACGCGTAAAATGAGTGAATTTTTGGATCCCAAAACAACGAAGCTTATCGTTGATACATTGTATCATACAGATTCTGGACTTTTCTGACAGGCAGACATTTTCTCCCGAAAAAATTCCTCCGACTGATAAGAAGGTCCATCCAACAAGAGTGTGTAAAGTTTGTTCAGAGAAAAATAAACAAACCACAAGCAAATCTGGAAGAAAAGAAACTGTTTGGTTTTGCCCAGAGTGTGACACTGCCCTCTGCCTTTCTGAATGTTTCAAATTATTTCAAACTAAAGCTAACTACTTGTAAATAGGACTACATTCTCTCTATTCAACTTTTCATCTGTGTTATTTACCTTGATTATAAATAAATATATTTGAACTACAACTTCTTGGCTTTATTTTGATGTGTAATATGTTATGGTTAGCTGAAAAGAATCACGAAGAAAAATGTATAAACAAACTTATGCTTTATGTTCCAATTTTTATTCTTCAATATTTTACACACTTTTTATGGACTCAATATTTTCATTGATTTAAAAAAAGTTGATATATTTACCTTGGATATATATATACATATATATTTGGACTACAACTTCTTGGCTTTTATTTTGATGTGTAATATGTTATGGTTAGCAGAAAATAGTCAAGAAGAAAAATGTGCAAATAAATTTATGAGTTATGTTCCAATTTTTTTTTCTTCAGTATTTTACACACTTTTTATGGACTCAAGATTTGTATTGACTTCAAAAAGATAAGTAACATTTTTAATAGTTTTTATTTATATTTTTCTGCTTTTTAATTTGATATATTGGTTGCTAAGTAAACTATAACTTACAATTTTTTTTACAATTTAACTAAAAAACCCCTTGAAATGGCTGGGACAGCACATTTAAATATTACTAAGAACCCGGGACTCAAAGTGTTAAGTTTCTTGGTGTTCTGTTGCAATCTGATTTAAAATGGTTCTCTCACAGTAATTATATTTTACCCAGGATCACTAGAGGTATCTTTATGTTAAGAAAATTAAATTACACAGTTTCTAATGATGTTCTTCTTCTAATTTATTATAGTTATATACATTCTTTTTTAATGTATGGTGCCATCTTTTGGGCCAAACTGCTGCTTACTCTCATTGTCTGTTTGTCTTGCAAAAGCAGGCAGTTCGATTGATTTGTAAAGCTCCAACTAGATCCCATTGTAAGAATTTATTTATTAAGTTACAAATTATGACAATTCCATGTATCTACATTTATCAGTGCCTTATTTATGTAAAACAGAACATACATCTTTTCAAATCTAATAGTGATTACCACAGTTATGAAACTAGAAATAGGCAGGAACTAAGAAATGATTTAGTATCCTACAGTACAACACAAAATAGCTTTA
This sequence comes from Homalodisca vitripennis, assembly GCF_021130785.1. Taxonomy (NCBI): domain Eukaryota; kingdom Metazoa; phylum Arthropoda; class Insecta; order Hemiptera; family Cicadellidae; genus Homalodisca; species Homalodisca vitripennis. The sequence continues at coordinate 18,064 of NW_025784548.1, forward strand.
AATATACTGCCATTAAGTTATATAATCATCTGCCATTATACTTTAAAAATCTACCATCGAAAAGTTTTAAATGCTGTATTAAAAGATTGTTAACAGACAATAGTTTTTATAGTGTTGATGAATTTTTATGCTATAATTAGTTAATGATTATTTTATTGTATTTTTGACTCTGCCTGTACAATTATGTAATGATTGTTTTCTTGGCAATAAAGAAATGAATGAATGAACAAACTATCCTTAAATATTTCCAAAACATCCATACTTAATTTTCACTTTATTAGAAACTTTAGAGAACAACTTGAAATAACTTTTTACCAAAGTAAACTTACTTCTACAAAAAATTGTAAATTTCTTGGTGTTTACTTTAGATGACAATCTTAGATGGGAAAATTCACCATCAGTCAGTTAAATGGGAAACTAAATTCAGCATGTTATGCTATTCGTAAAATTAGAGACTTGACTGACTTAAGAATAGCAAAAACTATTTATTTTGGCTATTTCGAATCTGTGTTGAGATATGGAATTGTTTCCTGGGGAAGTTCACCATTTATTGAACAGGTTTTCAAAACTCAAAAGAGAGCAATCCGAATTCTAGGAAATTTGAAATGTAATCAATCATGTAGAGGACATTTTTTTAATCTTCAAATTTTAACAGTAAGAAGTATTTACATAATGGAAGTTTTAACTCAAACATATAAAAGAATACAGTCCAATCCCTTTATCTCCCATCATAACTACACAACACGTAATAGTTATTCTCTACCTGTTCCTATACACAGAACAACCCATTTTTAAAATATCTTTCTCTTACAATAGTCCAGCATTTTTTTAACAAATTACCTTTAGCATGGAGAGAGATTCCTACATTAAAGGCTTTCAAAAAAACTATTAAAGAATACATGCTTCAAAACTGAAATTTATACTTTTGACGATTTTCGTCCGAATTCACCAGAAAATAATTAAGATGTCAAATATCATACCACCTAGTATTAGCTATATGTTACTTGTGTTGTAGTTAGTATTTTTTTTTTTTTTTTTTTTTTTTTTTTTTTTATTGTTATTTAGTATTTAGTGTTATTATTTCTTGACGAGCCTTATAACATTGTAATGTTTCTATTGGGCTAGTAAATCATTTCATTTCATTTCATATAAATTTAATGTAAAAAACTGCATATACACTGGACAAAATAAATGAACCCTTTTCACGAATATTACGTATTGAAGTACAAAATAAATACACCACATTATTAACACAGATTGTTTGCTAATGAACTTAATTTCCTTGTAAATAACAAGAGTAGAAACAAAACAACCAATTGAATAATAATTATTAATCAAATAATTTGAACATCTTATAACAGCTAATATTTTACATAGCCTGCAATATAAACCTAAAGTACAAATTGTCGCTTTATACCAACATTACCATTTATATTATTAGTTATTAATTAAATGTTCAACTAATTTAAGGATAAGTTAATCTCCACTCATTGCTTTCATCTGAAAGGACACACCAACTCATTGGTGGAGATTGAGCCAATACTAGATCCAGGAGATGACAGAATAGCACCAAGTTTGTTTGTGGAATCTATCTTTTTCAACATGTCCTTTCCCATCAAATAAAGCCACAATGTAATAATAATACACTAAGTGTAAAGAGAAAGTGAAATCAGCTTTTGCAATCATTACATAATGTAATACAGTTAAATAAAGTATTGAAGTTTTAGTACTGTTTGTTCTAAAATACGATTTAAACACAAAACATTAACAAATTTTACAAAACAATAACAAAAAGGTGATTTTTTAGTTTTTTTTCAGAATTCCCTGGAGCTATATCGTTAAACATTCTTCTCTTAATTATTTCACACATCACCTCAAATAAAGCTTTAAAAATTATTTATATACATCTATTAGATCATAATGAAAAATTATATGCTTGTACCACTATTTTTAGAGCTGTATCTGTTTTAGATTGGTAATAATAATAATTTACACTTGAATTTTTATATAAACTACATAGAATATCTTTATAACCTCTATATTTTATTAACTAAACTTACATTGTATACTTCAATATTAACCTACACTAGATATTAAGTCCAATTACACTTTAATAATTTTTATCAGCTAGGATATAAAATGTCTAAAAATAGGTATTTACAAACGTTTATACTACAGACTCTTTTTTCTATAAATATGTGTAATATAATAAAAAAGTATTAAAGTTAGTTAAGTACAGTAGTAGGGCCTATGTATTTTCCGTTTTAAGTACATTATTGATGATGAATTTGATAAGATATATTCTCCTCGGGTCTTAGCAAAAACTGTCTACAATCTCTGACCCTCAAAGAATATAAATTAATCTTTTGCAAGAATGCATAAGAAATTGCCAATAGTGTATTACAGACGGGTGGTAAAATGTGTGTAAGTAATTTGTAGAAGTAAATACTTATGAATATTAATGTTTCTAAACAGACTACTCATTAATCAACACAAGTTCTTCACAATTTGCTTAAACAAATAACTTGTGTACTGCGAGTTTCTTGACCCTTTTAGTGCCAACGTCTGTTTTTATGGATGCTTAAAATATGTGTCTACGTCCATTTTTACGGATGTCAATAAGATGTGTAAGGAAAGCCAGGATCCGTTTAAAGATTCGCCAAAACTAAATATAAGTTTCAATGTTTGCAATGTTATTGTTTGTATTCATTACACAACAATATTTTTGAAAAAATCACATTATTGTGTGTTTTAGCTATATACTAAAAAACAAAATACTATATAATAACTAAATCATGAATTTCTATAATAACACATTTTTCATATAATTGAGTGTAAAAAGATTTTTTCAAGATAGTTCAGTCAATTTTTGAAGGTAAGTACTACACCCGTGGGTGTTAAACTACTATACCTTCTACAGTTGAGAAATGTTTGGGCTGTGCATTTCTTGGAGCAAAATAGTTACTAGATACCAGGGGTGGGACTTGTGGAACACCACCAGGAATAATTATTAAAGCATGCACAATTAACTAAGTTATAAATTAGTTTAACATATATCTTTATGGAGAAATGCAAAAAATAACTGTTATGTCCCAAAAGTAACAAAGTTATAAACATTTAATGTGGACGACTGTAGAAAAATAATTTTTGGCCTGGCTCTCCTTGATACAGTAATGGGGACCATACGGAGGGGTGGGTAACCAAAAAAACTAACCGGAATTATTTTATAAAAATTATATATTATCAAATTTTTTACAATACGACCCTTATCTCCTTCAAAATAAATCTCCATTACAATCTAATACTTGTCCACCAAACCGGTATTTCCATTGATCAAAACATTTTTTGTAGTCATCTTTAGAAAATGCCTGCAAGCTTGAGCTTTCGTTTTTTTCTTAACCTCTTCAACGCTGGGTCAAATCGTTGACCTTTCAAGCCTTCTTCTTCATGTGTGGACAATAAAAAAAAAGTTGGCACTGGGAGCGATGGTCAGGCGAGTAAGGTGCGTGGGGCAGCGGGAACCATGCCCGTTTTTTGGCTAAAAACTGACTTAACTGAGGATGGCTGTGTGTGCCCGGTTGCCTGTCGTGGTGGAAGAACCAGTCTCCAGTTCTGTCCACAAAAACTCGGGTCTTTTCTGAGCGAAACTTTTCGTTGAACCGAGCTCCAATTGGGTTAACCCACTACTCTATGAATAGTTCGTGGAATTCAATTGTCTGTCGGCGGTCGGTGAGCACAAGATCAAGATATGTGTTCTCAACATTTTTCGGTCCGTATAATCGAGAGGTTGATGGACGTCCAGAAACGAGGGTTTTGTCTTCAATCGACAAGTCCGCCATTTTTAAAATCGAGGCGGAAATCCACTCGGTTAGACTCTGAGGTTTTTATCCCCCATAGTCATCATACCTTTTGTAAGAGCTGTATTCAACGCATTGTAAAATAGTTTCTTGCAGCCATTGTTTACCAAGGTTAAAAAACAATATTTCACAGCTGCACGTTGTTTCACTTAAACTTGCCATTGACAAAAAACAAACGAGAAACAAGAAACAAAACAGGTGTTAGCGGGAAAACAAGTCAATACGATAACGGAACAGAAATGCACCTAGGACAACGGAGACTGGGGTCACTGAGACTCGCAATTGGTTGCTGCGACCACCACGCATAGCGGCAGGAATGTGGTGTACTACCAACGCTGCCCTCGGCTGCCAGCAAGTACAATTCCGGTTTTTTTTTTTTTTTTGGGGTAACCAACCACCTCTCTATACACTTTGGGCAACAATGCAAACTAGAAAACACTTGCTATTGGCAACCAACAGCCTGCACTCCACTAGACATCTACTAGGATTTTTAAGATTAAAACAAATTAGTTACAAACAGAAATGGCATGTGAGGTGGCAAAATCACTGTAACTTCTACTGGTGGCCTGGATTTTGAAAACAATCTGTAAACATCTTGGCATTCTTGGCAGGGCTAGCAATGAGGCGTTGCATATAGAAAAATAACCCCCCCCCCACCCCACCCCACGCTTTTGGCACTTTGATGGTAGTCCACATCATCACGCTGTCTTCTTTGTGATTTATACCATACCGTGTCAACAGTAGAACATTATCAACATAATCAAAGATATTTATATGGGGTGTTTGTTAAACGTTGAATCAGGAACATATTGATTTCCTCCTAAATGTCTCATATTTTGTTTATATGTACCTGAAAAATGTGGCGTGTGTGTATGTTGTGGAGTGCAAATGTGTGTTGAGTACTAAAAACTATGATTTTTAATTTTCATTATTAGAGTTAGTTGCCACTAAAATATATGGACATTCTTTTGGTTTGGATGAAAGCAAATGGACATAAATATATTTTGTTATAACATTTGAAGGGTTTTTTCAAATATGAATTTTGTGTATTTTCCTATTTTAATAGGTAAATACACTGCCTGCAACATGATTTATGGACATATTATTAAAGTGTATTTAAAATTGTACTGTACAATATCAGGGCGTCTTCCAGAACTAGATGGTCAATTTCTGGACCGTTATCTTTATGTGCCTTATAAGTAATTTGCGAGACACCTAATTTTCCATAATAAAATGAAATAATTTTAATAACATAATATTCTTGCAGGTGGTTTCTAAGGAGAAAAATACTAAACTTGGCAATATGCTAACATTTTTTGGCAAAACCAATTTACACCACCATTGGTGAGACGTAATTGTGGTTACGTCACAATACTGTTTGCCTAAGTTGACAGCTTTCCTTAGTGGAACAATCAAGTTGACCCTGTGGAAAACTCGTGCAACCTTGGGATATTCGGCTGTACTCTTCCTGTTATCAATATCCTTTCCCCCTAAACACCCAATATCCTAAAAGACCAGCAGTGCTGCAGGCATACGCTTTCTTGCATTTAGGTTCATCTGTGTCCTTGGTAAGTAAAATATTGATTACATAATTCGAACACTATCATCACAATAATTCATAAAAATCTATATCAATCGCTGAAATCAGTTAGCTCTTTGTATCGAATAAAGCTAAGCAAAACAAAAAATCTTTCACAAAGAATTTTGGTTCATATTTCCCGCCGTAGGTAGTAACATACTGTAAAAGAAGGTCCAGTTAGAAATGCAGCAATAATTGCTAACATAATGTACTATTAGATTAGGTATTTTTTAAGCTAAGATTTCAATCAAAAATGGCGTTATTTAGGCCTTCAATTTTTTCTGGGGGGAAATGAGATCCCTCCAAAATGAAAAATCTGGGGGACTTGCATCTGATGATTCAGTCCTGTTACTTAATCATTTAATTTAGGTTGTTAACTTCTATGACGCTATCTTGCTGTCCTCTGTTTTTTTCATTCAAATTAATAAAAGCTCCTAGTGTTTATTCGAATTCTATCCTGACAGTTTGATTTTTAACTTATTTAAAAACAGTGACATTTTATACAAATCTTTCTTTAACATTTATTTTTGGAAAATAATTCAGACTGGAGGGGTAATATTAAACACACATGTTACTTATATGTTTTTAACTGTCCCATCCATCAAACCCAGTATTGTTTAGTTAACTTTCTAACAAACACCACACAATCATCCTACAACCACATGTACTCTAGACATCTTCTATTAGTATTAACAAGAGTAAGGGGGGGGTGGACTTCTTTTCCTTATTAATATAGTTGTGTACCTACAGTGTACAACTAGCTTAAGATTATTAATACACTGCACAATGATCTCAATCAAAGTAGTTGTGCTTTAATTCCCAAGTCCCTGGAGGAGGCCACGAACAGCTGGAAGGGAGGAATGGTGAACCTTTTACGCATTCCCAAAAATTTCTCGACAAGCTGTTTTCTGCTCTTCATTGAGCTAGGGTGTGTTCTGCCATTGTCTAAAAATAAAACGTTCATCCACATTAAAATATAAGTTTTCAATACAGGTCACAATCTGGAGAAGTCCTCAGGAAGCTCCTCAAGAGAGTATTGTACTACAAAAGAAGCAATTTAAGACCATTGTTGAATCTGGTCATGTCCCAGCAAAGCTGTCATTCAAAAGTTGGCCTATAAGACACTAGGCATGTTCACAGTACTGTTGCTCTGTATCTATGAATAACCATTTAAATATGCAGACAATCTCTTAAAGTCTTGCAGACTTACATGGGCCTTCATAACTACCCCACATGCCATGCCTACAGTTTTCTTATTGTACACCAACATAAAGCATCCCTCTATTGAGTGAAAAAACTATCATGCAAAGGGCCACAAAGCTGAAAAACCTCCTTCCCAGACCACCTCCGAAACCTGACTGAAAACAGACTGAAGAGCTTGGTTCAAGGGAATTTCTGCTGAAGAATCCTGGTGTTACACAACTGAAGGAATTCCACTGGATTTCTACTGTATACACTATACAACTTATTGGCTTTCCATACTTATTGTAATTTGACAAACTAAAGTTCATGTAACTAAATAAATACAAACTTAAAAATTTGCATAATTTTACAATATAGTTAATCAAAGGTCAATTTATTAGATTATAGTTTTTTCAAGTTACCAAATGTTATCAGAAAACAAAATCTATCTCTAGTACAAAACACACATATTTAATAAATTTATACAAAATGTATACTTACTATATAGTGCTCATGAGTGCAAAAAAAGTCATGAGTAAAAATAATTAAAACTCAAAAAATTAACTAAAAATGAAAAAACATTTACAGCTGTTATTTGCTCTATACCAGCCCGAAATTGAAACCCAAAACTATTGTGCAAAAGGATAGAAAAAAGCCAAAACAACATGCCTGCACTTTACACAATCTCCTCTTGCTATATTTGGAATTGTTAGAATTAGGAAACATGAAATGTAGGGGATGTGCATCAAATAGTGTCTACAATAGTGACAGATTAATATTTTTGTGTGTGTTGCGCGGTCTATCATACCTAAAGCTATACTGATAAAAATTTTACTATAAAGAAAAAAATCATATTATAAAACAAAAATAGTCTCTTTTTAAATACTCTGGCATATTAAATAATAGGGAATATATTCAAGATTGCAATTTCTAAGCTGTTGGAAAAGTTACATGTCTACATTTCATGCTAGTTTTAACTGCTGTAGGACGAGTAACTCACAAGCAAACCACGAGCCATCCCAACGATTGGTCGTGGAGTATATCTAGGTACAGCAGTACTCAGTGCTCTCGGTAATCACTTAGGCTATATAGCCGCGACATTCACCTTTCTGATGTTTGTTCTAGATGGATGTTCTGAGGTGGGGCAATTATTCAATTGTGTGTGCGGTTGTGGTGAGTGGGGTGGTATGATGGGCAGAGTGGAAAACTGGATGTCTATTATTGTATAACTAATAAACTTTAGGCATATG
>NW_025784549.1:0-25268 GCF_021130785.1 Homalodisca vitripennis
GCTATATAGAAACACTGTTTTTGCACCAAGTTTGGTCTGAATCTTTTAAGAACTTTGGTAGTTACAGCGTTCACAATTATTCCGGAAATATTGTATAATAATGAAACCTTGTATACCAGCTATCTGGAAACCATGGGGGAATATAAAAAACACCTGAAAACAAACAAATTACCTGAAACATTTGTATAGCCACCGTCTTTAAAAGAGTAAAAGATGGAAGTATTAAATGAGTTTAGAATTACCTGGTATATTAAAAAACTATACCGTCCTGGATTCGTGGTGGGAATTAATTCAGTTAAAACTTTTTCGCTGAAATTTGAATGACCGCCATTCTCAATTAAATTACTGACTAACGAATTCATCAAAGATATGTGCAAGTACTGCCTTTGTACTACTAAGTTTTGGATTCACAAAAATTACAGCTGTTTCCGGATTATTGTAGTTTTAGATTGTGGAGTGAACATGATCGTGAAAATTAAAAAAACTCTTCCGGAAATTCCGTTATGAAAGCGATTCTAATAAAAGATTTATATGAAGTCCTACTGCACAGCGTGCAGTTGCATCCAAAACACGAATTTCACTTAAGGTTCTGTTAAGTTGTATTTGAATGCATATTGCAGAATAGATTATTAAGTTAAAGTTACTTATTAACAAAGAGTATTTAACACATTATTTATTTGATTTGTATAATTATATTTAAATATTTAATATTTTAAATTAGAAGGTTATTTTATTTAAACATAATATAAATTTAGTTTATAAATTAGCAGTATAATAATGTGATAATCTAGGGTTAGTGCGTATTAAAATTAGTAGACTATTAAAAATGTATGAAATTTATTCTGCATAGAGAAATTGTACAGTTATTTTTCTTAAAAAAAAGCACACAAATATTTTATTAAAAATTATTGGAGAGTTGTGTTTCCTTTAAAAGAAATTAACGTTATAATTTCATTAATGCAGATTTCATTTAATACATTTTTAACAGTCAGATAATTGTAGACTAATATGCGCCAACCCTAGATATGTCACATTAATCGTAGTATAGCTGATTTATAAAAGTAATTACATTATGTTTAAGTATAATAGTTTTCTAATTTAAAATATTAAATATTTTTCCAATAAGAAGAGCTTCGTCCCCTCAATGGAGAAATTTTGAAATTATACCGTAAAAATTTGAAAAGTTTTTATTTCAATCTGCACTTTAATGTAGGTCCATCAGTATTTCAGTCACCAACGTGTTTTATAACCACGATTGTCACCGACATAAAAAGGTGACAGCGTCCTTTGCAACAATCTCATAACTTAGAAACAAAGACAAATTATGAGAAGGGAGGACGTGAAGGCGATAAAAAAAGAGGTGCGGTGGAAACATGATCTCTATTTTGGCTTCGAGTAATCATCATTAAGTGTGTAGCCTTGCTCAACTGGGAACCTGCTGGGGTCCGGCAGAAGACTTGCGGCTTGCGCCACACTTGCGACATCTGCCGGGAGCCTGAGGAAGCATATGTAGCATGTCTGAGGCAGCATGTAGCATGACTACCGGTCAATTACCGGGATCTTGCCCAAGCCCCCCGCTAGAGTGTGAGTAGCGCAAGGCTGTGTGTGTGTGTGTGGACCTAGGTGTGTGGGTACACTGTGTGGGTCGCATAGTAACCCATACTCTTGCGTTACCAATCCTGAGAGGAAATTTTGTTAGTAATTAAATGTGTTAAAGTAATGAAATATGAGTCAATTTTTGAATCCAAACTTGATTTCTTACTAAACAGTTCAGTTACTAAACCCCTACTGTCTACTGGTCTATCCGGATAGGAAGTATTGAATAAACTACTGCTTCATGAATTCTTTGTTTGAAGTTTTATTTTTGACGATGGAAGGATTGTGAAGGAAACAGGATTTTTCTGGACATTCGCCATTGTTCTGTGAAGCAAAGGTGTTACTTGATTTCTTTACTGAACGACTTCTTCCAGTCGTTTTACTATAAAACAATATCATCTCTATTTTATCTTCATTTGATTTAATGTGAACTGACTTAGTCTTACATATTAACTGGTAACCAATAACGTGGCAATACCAGCCATTGGTTTTCCCCAGGACGACTTGAATTCGGTCAGACAAAACAAAATTTTTTATGTTAGTTAATTGTTATATTATCTGGTTTTTATGATTTGTTGCTGTAAGTTCTCAAAATAATTAGTGAGGCGAGTGTTTTATCTGCCTTATGTTATTACTTAGAATTAACTTTAATTGGGAGGGTTTTATAAAACTATTCAATCTGTAATGGGCCCACAAAATTTGATAGAGTGGCATTACAGACCTCTAGTTTGTTGCATTATTCTTCTTTTTATTAATACCTTTTAAAATGAAATGCCCCCAAACAACCCAATTTTGGAAGGGGGGAGTCAAACATTATTGATACACAAGAAACTTCTCTTTCGTTTATTAAACATGCCCCCACTTTTAAGACAACCGGTATGTATACAGTTGAAACCAGTTTTACCTGAAGCTGAGAAAAATTTGAAATAGTTCGATCTGTAATTCTTTCCATTAATTTATTACGCTTTACCTATTTTTGATGGTAATTAGAATCTGGAAATACAAATAATCCTGGAAGGATTTTCAAAATAAAAATAGGCCTACATTCATCCCAGACACCCTAAAGAATGCTCGTGTAAACTTTCAGTGCAATCGGTTGAATAGTCTACGCGTGAAAGAAAAAAACAAACAAACATGCGCTTTTATCATATTACTACGATATTTTGTATGTTTTAATACAAAACTCCGGACTCCGGACCCCTCGCTGGCTAAATCCTTGTCTGTAAACTTTAAACTGTTTATGAAACTTCATTTCTACACATACAGTAATGAGTTCTAGGATGGTGCATTTCCACACATGAAAATGTTTGGCTGAACGTACTTGAAGAATTGGACTACTCAGAAGGCTGACACAATTTCTCTTTTTCTATCCAGAGAAGGGAGTAGGTTAGAGTAAAAATTTAATTTTCAGAATGATAGTCTGTTCGCAGGACATCCCAAGAATAAAACGAACTATACAGTTGAAATTTTGCAAGCAGCCTCAGCGTAGCCTATTAACGCGATACGTGAGTTGGCGTACCTTGTTATTGTATATATATTAGCTATATATATATATATATACATACATATTTACATTTAATGACCTTTTAAAACTATAAAAAATTACATTTTAAATTAAAATTAAAATTAACCAAAATATATACTACTATGTAATAATTAAAAATCAAATTTATCAGCTAATATGTAGAAAGATTTTAAACAAAGATAAATTAAAACTTAAATTAACAATTTACTTTTTAAAGAATTTCTTGTTATAGCTACATTCATTCTCTCAAACACACAGCCTGACCACAAGCACGCCACGACACCGCTAACCCGTCACCCGTCACCCCTACAGACCGCCCAATATAGTCGCATATTCAGTCTCATATTAATTTGAAGAACACAAATACAACAAAACAACACACATAACAAACACCACAGTATAACAACCAAAGAAAAAACATGTATACATTGAGTAACTCTTGTCAACATATATACAGCCACATTCCTTTTGTCATTTATCATGGAGCTAAACAGGGTCAAGAAGTTAGTTAGCATTACAAGCAGAATTTGAGAAATTATGACCATATTTAAACGTCTTCTTGTAATGATGTTGATGTTTTATTACCATACCTTGTATACGGGAGTAATCATTACCCAGCTGGCTCACATACAATGTACAAGGTTGGATGAAGTTGCATCAAGTTATGGCTTAGCCAAGGGAATCACGCTGATTTATGCTTTTTAAATTAGCATGTCATCCGACCGTTTGAATTCTAAGATTCCTCAATTTGAGGAATGTATTTGTATTCGTATATTTTTTAAATCAATTCGTTAAACTTAAGACTACAAAGACTTTAAGAGTATCTTTAAATAAATAAAAAATAGTAATTATTTTGCAGTATATGTTACGAATTGTAAATACTGTACACAAGTTGTTTATTTCGATACGAGATATTCTGTATTATATATAGACAAGTTTTTTACTAAACTAAAAAGATAACCTTGCTTAATTAAGGAAACAGGATTTTTCTGAACATTTTCCATCGTTCAGTGAAACAAAAAATCAGTAACACTACGTTTCGAGATCTGCAATCTGATCTCCTCTTCAGGTAAATAACTAACCTCCACTCTATGGTTAAAAATGATATTTTTATATTTTTCTGACTCAGAGGAATTATCTTAAAGAACAATCTTGCGCGTGTCAAACTCTGGTATGATTTATTAATTTTAGCCTAATTTGTAATTGAGTCGCCAAATGCCAAAACAGGCTAAATCCAAAATTTAAAAAAAGTTGAGATATTGATGACATTGAGTTCCTGTATTACCTAGGCTAACAGAATTTGTCACTTCAAAATGTTCCAAAACCAGTTTAAAAACTGTTTAAAATTAATATTTAAAAGTGAAGGTTGTTCCAAAATCAGTTATATCCTATAGCCATTCGGTTCCAAAAACAGTCATATCTGCACAGATGACAATGTTCCAAAACCAGCTATATCAAACTACAATAACTTACAATGTTTCATGTTTCTGTGTCAAAATAAGTTAAATCCCAAAAGACTTTTCCTATAGGGAACTGCTGATCATTTTCCTTCTGAATTAATTGTTTATTTTGTTGGCTAATTTTTTAAATTTCAAAGGCTAAAATAGTGTTATAAGAAGCAATAGCACTCAATTATTTAACATTATTTTAAAAGCTCCTGATTTGTTGTGTGTCATAAACATGGAGGCTGAACATACAGGAGGTATTTTAGAAGGTAGTGAAGGCGTTGGTATTGATATTATAAATGCTGAAGTTGTAATTGTTCAACAAGAAAATGTCAATATAATGGACATAACAGTGGAAACTCCACAAAATGTGGAACAAGTAGAGTTGGTAGAAGAGATGCCTGGCCCTTTGGCAAAGAAAAGGAAGAAAAACGAAAGAGCATGGAAGAAAACTGTTGCAAAAGTTGCTAGGTAAGTTAACAACATTTGGTAAAGAAAACTAAACTACTAGCCTAATCTTAACACTCATTTGAACTAAAATAACCTAACCTCAACTAAGCTAACCTAACCTCAACTAAACTAACCTATAACCGCAACTAAACTACTTAATCTCAACCAGCCTAAAGTAATTCAGCTTAGGCCCTAACTTAACTACAACAGTTTTTTGACAACGTTTTGCGATCTATAATTTGTTTTTATTACAGGTTAGTATTTTTTTAAAGGTATAGGAGAACTAATAATCCCTATTTTGTTTTAGACACCGCCCGAAGGGATTTCCACAGATGCCTAGTTGTAAACATTCGGCCAAAAGTAAGTACCGCTGCGCAGAACTTTCCCTGCAGGATGTTAGAAAGATACATCAGCAATACTATATAGGGACGCGTGACCTTCAATCAAAGAAGAATTTTATTCTTCAGCACGTCATTGTTTCCTCAGCAAAAAGGACTCGTCTTCCAGAAGGTATCAAATCAAAAAGAAATGTAAGTACTGACTTTTTCTTACCTAAAATGAGGAACAACAAAACTGAGAATGTTAAAGTATGTCGGGCAGCACTACTTACAATTTTGCAAGAGAGTAAAAACCGAGTGCAATTGATTTTGCAAAAAGTACCTGGAAACAGGCGTCGTACCTTTGGAGACTCGTGGAGGAGCACGCCAAGTTTGATTAAATATAATATAAAGAAAGACAGCATCAAATCTTTTATTAAAACATTTTATTTCCAGTACAAAAACACTATTGCAGAGCGAAAAACAAGCATAGGCGAAAAAACAATACCTTCCAAGTGAGCTTAACATTACAAAAATGTAGAAAATGTATATTGAGCAGCATCCAACTGAAGAATTAAAGTGTGAGTATGACTTTTTCAGGCTGGTTTTTTTCTGAGAACTTTAACATTGGTTTTGACGCTCCCGTACACTGATAAGTGTTTCAACCTGCACAAAGGCTTGAGTGTGAAACTAGCCACAGAAAAAGATGCAGGCAAGCGTGAAACACTAAAGCTAAACCTAAAAGCCCACAAAGTCCGTGCAGACAAATTCCTACAAACTTTTGCAAGAAAAATAATGATAAAGAGCTTATTCTGAGCTATGATTGTCAGAAAAATCTTGTCCTTCCTAAAATACCGGACCAAGCCGCATACTATAAGCGCCAGCTATATCTATATAATTTTGTGATTTGTGAGGGACATTCTCTAAAGTCCTCTTGAATTCAGAAAACACCTTTTCTTACCTCTGGACTTGAAAACCAGTATGCAAAAGGGTTCCAGTCAAATTGCATCTGCTGTTTACCACAGGTTAAACAAGCGCTAACATGGAAAATGTCACCACAGTCAAACTTTTCTCTGACGGCTGTGGTGGCCAAAACAAGAACACAGCTGTTGTCGGTATGATTGCTCATTGGCTCCTGAAAGATGCACCTAAAACATGTTACTAAAGTTGTACTACTCTTTCCGGTAGTCGGCCATTCTTTCATTCCCCCTGATAGAGTGTTTGGAGTACTTGAAAGAAATTTCAAGATCTGAGTGTAATCAACAATCCCAATGAGTACACTGAAATAATTGAAAAGCACTGTACTGTTGTGAAACTTGGGACGGATTGCCCTGTGAGTGATTGGAAAACTCTAAACCGATGCTGTTCTAAAAAAACCAGGACAATGGCATTTTCAATTTCAAAAGGCCAAGAAATTTATCTTTTCAAGAAGTAAAAGTAATCCAAACTCCATCCTGGTACAAGGAGAAGCAAACTATGTATTTGAAATCGGCGAGAGTAAGTCAGTAATGAAAAGGGGAAAAATTTTGACAATGCAGTTTTTGAGAGTGATACAAGAAGGACACCCAGTGAAACAAGTAAAAAATCAATGATGTGGAAATGCTTGCTAAATCTCCACTATGGAAATGGACTGGCAACGGGAGCCAAAGTTGAAGTTTTTCAAGGACTTATTCCAGCTACCCTACCACCAATCAAGGCGAAGAAGATGATGATGATGATGATTTTGAAATAAATGAAGAGGATGAGCCTATGATTGAGTGAAAATATTTTTAATAAACGACACATTTATTTTATAAACTCTGTAGATAAATAAATTCATGGTTTTGTATTGAAAATGAAATACGATTGTGTTCATTAATCCTAACCTAACTTTACCTAACAATATAGGCTACAATGTTTTGAGAAAAAAGGATTTAATAATATAAGGTTCTGTTTTTAACTTATTTTGGAATGGTAAACGCAATTTAACTGGTTTTGGAACCAAAGTTAAAAAAGCAAAATGGCGGAGAGTAAGTTTCCAAAAGCAGCTAAATCATAGTTACTGTTCCAAAACAAGCTATGCCATATATTTAATCGGCTGCAGTAATTATAACTTTTGTACCATTTTTTAGCAATTTTAAAACAATATAACTAATTTTTTAACCTTTTTTTTTAAACAAAAATCATAAAAATGTAATGGATGTGAGAAAAGCAATCAGTTTTTGGCATTTATCTAAAAAAACTTGCAGAGTGGATTTTAGCTTGTTTTGGCATTTGGCCGACTCAATTATGTGTTAGGTAAGTTATTTCCCTGAAGAAGAAATCAGATTGCAGATCTAGAAACCCAGTGTTACTGAATTTTTTGTTTCACACTGAACAAAAAATGTCCGGAAAAATCCTGTTTCCTTCACAATCCTTCCATCGTCAAAATTAAACTTCAAACAAAGACTTCCATAGTTCTTAAAAAATCATAAATACTATTATATTGACAAAAAGTTATCAAAGTAATATTTTTTGTTTATTTTTTACTTGTATAAACCCTTCAAATCCCCAATATAAATTAATGATTTAATAATCAAATAAATCCAATAACTTCCTAGATACGTAGTCATTATAAAAATTGTTGCAATGAAATACTGTATGAACGATGACGTCTTTAAGCCAGCTTTCCGCTCGCACCTGAATAATTTAATAATACGTTTTATTTAAAACTTTGGATCACTGACGTAATAACTCAAATATTATGTCTAAGACTTTCAAATTATTAGTGATGATCATATTTGATGTTTTCTAACGCGAGCAGGTTAAACAGTTACTAATTTTATTTAACTATCTGTTTATATGGAGCTTTGGTGTTGTATATTAACGTATAACTTATTATATCAATTAAATTTGCTCATAAGACAGCTAAATAAAAATAAACAGATCACGAATGTGTTTCTGACTCAAAAGTGCAATCTTGAGGGCAACATCATCTTTACTTTAAGGGTACAGTGCCTTGGTAGTCTTTCAGTGCGAAGTTCTCGAGTTTCAGCGTTTCGGTGCTTTGCGAAGCCTATCACTCTTGGGGCTGCACAATTTTCATTTTAGTCTGTCTGTCTGTCTGTCTGTCGGTGTAGATATCTTGAAAACGAACTGATCTATAAAGTAAACTTGAATTGACCTGTTTTTATATATGGGAAACACTGAGTTCATAAATGGTACATTGCACTTCAAGGGAGTTGGCTGAAACGTTATCGAATATTTTTTTTTACACTGGTCTTATGGGTAACCATGGTAGCAACAAAACAATAACAGAATAAATAAATTTGTAAAAAAACTCAATACTCCCATAAGAGATTTTACATTATTAAGTGTAGCCTAGCTATCTCAATATACAGGGTGGCATAAAAGTCACCGGACAGTTGGTTAAAAGAAGAAAACAATAACAGCAAGACGTAGTACAATAGTTTTTCGTCCGTGATGTTGGTATTACTAAAGGTTGGTAATTATGCCTTTTTAAGTTGGCAATACAATGCAATGATACACACAACAGTCGAACTAGTGAGTTCATCTGTGACACGTGTTTAAACTTTTCAAAAACTTTCAACACACGATGGTGCTCCACCACATTACGCCACTGCCGTTCGCGATTATTTAAACGAACGTTTCCAAAGAAAAGTTATTGGTAGAAGGGCAGATATTGACATGCCCTCACGTTCACCAGATATCACACCAATGGATTTTTTCCTATGGGGAGTAGTCAAGGACTCTGTTTATTCTCGAAAGCCTCATACTATTGACGAACTGAAAGACTACATACATGAGGCATTTTATGATTTGGACAATCATCCCACACTAGGCCGTAGAGTATGTAACAGTATTCCAGAAAGACTTCAAAGATGTATTAATTAAGACGGAAAACAATTTGAATATAAAAAATATTTGTAAGTATTGTTTGTAATAAAAAATAATTTCAAATAAATTTAGTTTTGTTTTAACCAACTGTCCAGTGACTTTTTGCGCCACCCTGTATACTACACCATTTGACAGTGAGTCGGTGTACTAATCTTTATTATTTGAAAAGTGATATGAAATAAAATTTAATGAACACAAACATCTAAATATATCATGTGTATATTGAGAGAGATTTTACGTGTAGACATACAAATTTGCACGAAACTTCAATTAAAAAATTTTCAATGAGGCGCAAATTTTCGTGTCAAATTTTTTTTATAAGAATGGCTGTTTGTTATATCTGTCCGCTGGACATCTATAGAATAAAATAGATATTAATATAAAGCTGTAGAATTTGCATGTAACCTCAAGGAAGCTTGTTTCGTCAAATATCGTAGTATTTTTCAACTTTGTAATAATAACTGTCAGTTTTATGAAGTGCATGTTTTAGAGATAGAGTGCATGTTATTGACACATATCTTTGTGAATACATAACAGTTATGCCAGGTAACACGTGTAATATATCGAAAGGAATATCGGTCCAGAAGTTAACCTTTCATATGAGACTTAATTGTTCCTACCTTTATGTGTGTAATTTTGGTAACCAAGGACTGCATGTGATAATAAAAATAATTATGAGATAATTTCGTCAATTATATAAAATTACAAAAGGGAATGGTGAATTTGCGCTTTGATGTCAAAGGTAAAAATAATTTAACGTCATTCGATCGTATACATAGATGGACAAAGATAAAACCAATATTATTATTTTCTATAAGAACAGTTAACGTAATGGTTGGATTCTAAAACCCACCTACAGTGGGTAAACTATATTAATAAATTAATAATAAACTAATAAATTAATAAACTATATTAACATTATTAATATAGTGTAAACTACATTAAATATCAGATACGATATTTATGTACCAGATATGATATTCGAATATCACTATTTTACATATTCGACAGTTGGATACTCTCGTACATTGCAACTTTCCGAACGGATTTTAAAGATGCTCTAAGCCTCCTTAGAAAACATTTTTAACTTCGCATTTCGCAGAAATTCAGTTGCTATTTATTTATTTCCTATTATTTTACTGCGAGAATAAAGCTTCTATAACAAATTTTCAAAATAATACATGTCGTGCCTGAGATTGGAACACTGTAAGTTTTATCGAATGTTAACGCAACGAAGTAAGTACTCATACATTTCCAGGATCGGCTGTCAATCGCAGGAAACCTTGTCCTTTAATCCGCCACACTGTACATATCGCAAAGGTGTCCCTGTTGTAACTACCAATCACTAAGCTTGCTCTTTCTTCATGAACGTGTTTAAGGTCAAATTGAAACCCACTTATTCATGCTTTGAATAAAGTGCGTTCAATGCTATCCTTTTGAGGTTGACCAATTTATACGACTTGCCATATGGATGTCAGTTCAAGAGATATCATGATTAATTTCTAAGTATCACTTATGTCCGATCTAAATATGTTCACTTTTGATAGGTGACTAGATCCAAAAATATTAATCTATGATTATCATCTCATCCGCTTTCAATTTAACATTTATTTGGTGTCAACGATTACTCTATAATTTTTAAATTCTAAATAAGTAAGAGATGTCATATAAAGTACAGTTATATATTGCTTATACGACAGTTAATAACTCAATTAGTGTATTTTACGTTAGGAATGACTATCAATAAAACCTTTACTACTAAGTTATTATTTACCGTAGGGAAATAAACTGAATATAAAAATGTTCATCTAAAAGTCACGTGTTTTTACTATTCTTCTCAAGAAAAAAAAATCTTCCGTTTTTGAGTTATTACAGTTTAAATAGTTTTACGGCCGCCACATTGAAACTTGAAATTACACTTTCTGACACTTTTTATTCTAAATAGGTATTAATTAGAATGAATAGGTGTTACTTTTATTGAATTTAAAGACATATTTTCCCTGAAGAAACGCAAACTAACATAAACTAGATAGAACCATACGTTATTTATGTATTAGAAAAACATTTCTAAATGTATTCATGTATTCTACAACATTTCTATTAGACATTTCATCACTCCACATATCGTAGCTATGGTAGGATGGGTTGATTAAATTCAAATGTTGAGTTTAGCTCCAGTTCACCTTCCTTTTATTGCAATTATTTGCGTTATGTGTAGAAAACACGGTTGCTGCACCGTGCTTTGGGATTGTATAAGTTAACATCGTAGTGCACTCTATTTGTGCAACTAATGAGACAATGAGAATACCTCTTTACCTATTTATAGGTGTCTCTGATGTCAAAACGATGTAAAGATTCGTTTTGAGCTTCTTCGTCACAGGCTTTCTGTGGATATCTTTAGAAGAATATGATTCCAGATTCCAAGAGTGAAGTCTAAGACAGAGTCAGATACCAGATGCTGCAGTAAAAGGAAGGTGAACTGCAGCTAATCTCAACATTCACATTTCTACACTATTGTTAAGAAATATGAAATGGTAAAGTTTGGTAGAGTAATGGTCACTCTATATAAGCTCTCTTTAGGAAATATTTTAAACTATGATTGTATTAGCAATGCTATAATAAATAATACCGTGGTAATTAGCCTTAGTTAATAATACCACAAGAATGAATTGTATCATTGTATGTGTCAATTGTATCAATTGATAACAATTAATGTGACGACGGCGTGGTTTTATAAAATACAGTGTAGTGATAGCTGTCATCTAGAAGTAAGGGAGAAGGTCAGGTAAAGCCTATTTTGAAGAAAATTTTCATATAAATACAGCTATACATCGGTTTTAAATTACCACTTTGGACATAACAACTATAATACAACTGAAAGTGTCATGTGAATGTTGAATTTATCTTCTGTTCACCTTCCTCTTACATGTGGCTTCTGTGAAATCTGATGCTGTTACAGACTTGACTACTGAAATCTGGAGCCATGTTCGTCTGAAGGGATCCAAAATAGTCGGTGACGAAGAACGAAAAATGCTTAAAACGAACCCCCCGCATCGTTTCGACATCAGAGACACCCAGACTACAAAAAGTAGTGCAATCTATATTAAAAGGGTTTTCTCATTGTATCATCAGGTGAACAATTAATTGTGTGCATTACGATTTTGACTGAAAACGCGGTGGAGCAACCGAGTCTTCTACCATAAAGCAGCTATGCTATGGTGAGAAGGGCTGATTCCATGTGAATGTTGAATTTAGCTCTAGTTCTTTGCGCACCTCATGAGGCAATGAGAATACTTTTTCACCTAGATTGGACTACTTTTTGTAGTCTGGGTGTTTCTGATGTCGAAACGATGCGGGGGGTTCGTTTTAAGCGTTTTTCGTTCTTCGTCACCGACTATTTTTGGATCCCTTCATGACGAACATAACTCCAGATTCCAGGAGTCAAGTCTGCAACAGAATCAGGAATTCAGGAACGTTGCACTAAGAGGAAGGTGAACTGTAGCCTAACTCAACATTCACATTGAATCAGCCCTTCTCACCATAGCATAGCTGCTTTATGTGTCAAAGTCCCACTTTGACTATTAAATATGCAAACATATTAAAAAGTTTCCTAGATAATATGATACAATATACAGTATATCTAAATTACTTGTTTGACAATGCCCTCAGATTGCAAACTGGCCTTACAGTACATACGCAAACAAGTGCGTTGTGCTATTGTGTCTTTGTGAATTTCTTGTGTGAATATTTTGCGTGCTATATATTTTTATTTAAACATATAACGAAACGCGAATGGGTGGACATTAACCATATCTGTTATTTTTATTAACTCCTCATTACAGGGTTAGTTTTTTTTTTTAGAATAATGAATGCTCAACTAAAGCCCTTTTTAAAAATGATTTTATTTCAGACACGTGTTTCAGTATTGCTTATTAATTTAGATTAGAGGTTGTCCACATGTCCAGACTGATGATGGTTTGATAACGAAATAAGAATCTTAAATCAAATAATTTTAGAAAGGGTTTTAGTTAACGCATTCAATATTCTAATTACCAATTAATATTAAATATATTCCATTTTTATAAATTAACTGTAGGCAATATTTTGGCACGTAAGAATACTTTGGCTCTGTCCACTCATATTACTCGTAACAGTTTAAATGCTAATTACTCGAATAAATAGTTTCACGTTAGAGGTCAGTCCCCGACCTGATTACTAGGAACCGATGACACTCCACGACCATGTTACGTTATATGTCAAGGAAACATTCCAATTCAGGTTAATGTATTTAACGGATTTCGGAGTAATGTCTGGACATGTATCCTAAGCGACCGAGGACAATTCGATAATTGCTAATGGGTGACTATGTCATTTCGGGCATCTAATGGTTTTTTTCCAGCGTTCTAAATACGTTAGGCGTAATGTCGCAAGGAATTATTTTGGCAGCGTTAAGCTAGTTGGGAACTGTTGCTATAAAAATAGAAACATAGACTTTAATAACTTTAAACATAGGCTTGTTGGTTCAGGAATGATTTACTATACATAGACCAAAATTAATTTAGTTCAAATAATTGTTTATACGGTATCTACGACGATCAGCAATGATTTAATACGTAAATTTAATTACGATGACGTCCTGATTACAGATTAATTAACTTAATTTGTTTTACTATCGGTTATTATATAAAAATCTAATAATTTGTAATACATTAATTATTCAATTTATTTTAATAGCTAATGGTTATGTTATAACTCTAATCAAAATTTATGATATGATTATCTACCGATTACGTATCAAAACATTTTGAATTTAATTATTAATTTAAGAGATATAAAAAAGTATAAGTAAAATTAATATTTGATCAGGTACTATTTCTCTTACTTTTTCAGTTTATTTTTGTGTTCAACAATAACTTTTAAAACCTTCTACAATACTCTACAATCTTATTGGTACAATCTTTGAGTGAATATATTGGTATATGGAAGCCTTAGATAATAAATAAGTCTTAAGTGGTACAATCTTTGAGTGAATATATTGGTATATGGAAGCCTTATATAATAAATAAGTCTTAAGTGGTACAATATTTGAGTGAATATATTGGTATATCGAAGCCTTAGATAATAAATAAGTCTTAAGTGGTACAATCTTTGAGTGAATATATTGGTATATGGAAGCCTTAGATAATAAATAAGTCTTAAGTGGTACAAATCTTTGAGTGAATATATTGGTATATGGAAGCCTTAGATAATAAATAAGTCTTAAGTGGTACAATCTTTGAGAGAGTATATTGTCTATAGCACACTTAGACACCAAGTAGACATCTCTAAGTTGTAAATTGATTAGTAACATAAGATAACGTAAGCGTTTTATTATTATTATTTTGCCACATAATGAACGAGTGTAAAAATAATTATTAGTTGCAACTTAATCTATTTAATAATAAAATGTATTATTTTGGATTC
This sequence comes from Homalodisca vitripennis, assembly GCF_021130785.1. Classification (NCBI taxonomy): domain Eukaryota; kingdom Metazoa; phylum Arthropoda; class Insecta; order Hemiptera; family Cicadellidae; genus Homalodisca; species Homalodisca vitripennis. The sequence continues at coordinate 14,673 of NW_025784549.1, forward strand.
AAAATAGTTCATAATATCTGTAGTTTGGGAATAGAATGCACAATATAACTTTTATAAATAAGATAGAATTAGATTATCGAAATTTAGGCAGCATGCGAAAAAAGCCATATTGATTTGTGATTGGTTCACCTGCACCTAAATTTGACAAAGCTCCGCCTTTTTACTTACCTGTAGATAGATGTGTATTACTGGCATTGTCAGTTTGATCAATCATTTGTTAATCAAACATTGCTCTTCAAAGCTAGACCGGAAAATTTAACGATTTTGTGGTTTTTTCGATGATGCATGAACGGGACAAATTGCGTGATAATGAGAACACCGACTATGCAAGACTATGCATGTATACCGCTGTTATTCTTAGGATGTAGAAATCGCTCTTAATAAAAATAAATCAGGTTACAAGTTCAAAGTCGTACAACTGGAAAGGAACCATACTTCACAATACTTAAGGTTTTATTAGATCCTCCTTAACCTTGTAATAAATAACTTAAAAGGTTATAGAGACATATAACACAAAATATTTTTTATCCATGCTCACTTTGAAATTTTAAATGTGAAGGACATAGAGCATAAAATAGGCAATTCAGTATATAAATTTTATTTTAATTTGGCTAAGCACAACCGTACAGTAAATAAAAAACCTTCAAAAAATTCAAAACTGCCTACGATCCATGTAGGATGAAATGTTCAAAATTACAACTAATGAAGTCTTGCGCGTTTCTATAAATGTTATTTTCAGCCACATTGGCAGAATCGTTTTTTTAATAATAAAATATGGCTCCTAGTAAAAATAAAACCTCTCCGATTCATGGTGAACAAAACATTCCAAATTGCGGGAAATTGGAACTTTAAGTGGATAAACTTAGTGAACGCCAATGACCTAACATTTAATTTAAGCACGCACAAAAATAATACTAGACATAATTTGTATTTTTCACGGGTTTAATCTTAAAAATGGCCTGAAACAAAAAAAAGTCAATTAGTGATAGGATTCATGTACACCAAGAGTGATCGGCAATGTGGTTAATGTTGTAACCTACTTCTGGTAACCTCAATACCTTGTAGTATGTTGAGTCATAGTAACAGGTTAATTAAGCGTAGTAATTAGTGATTAAAACAGGTACAGATTAAATTGAATTAGTAACGCGATGATACAAATAGTCCTTTCGGTTCAGTCGGAATAATTATGTAGATTTTGTGACATATTAATAATTTACTTCCCATGAGATAAATTTGTCATTAATCTTAATTGGATACATAATTTTTCATTTATCGTAGTCTAGGAAGTGTTACAAGCATTGCAGAAGACTATAATTTCATTTTTTTCTAGGGTCATAAATAACGGAGCGGTGAATGTTTTTATAACTGTACCATAAATATACATAAACTTTGTTAAGGACTTTTGTTTGGCTCTGGGATTAGTTTCAATGAAGTTATGAAGAGATTTTCAATAAGTGCTACCGCGTTGATAATTAATTGTAAAGACTAATTTTTTATACAAAAATTTACCTAAAAAATGTCTAGATCCGACATAAAATTATGTAATTTATAGGATAAGAATCTAGAAACATACCAATTAAACTAAAACCACGTGGACAACAGGATTTTGGACAATCGCCATCTTTGTACTCTATGTTACAAAAATCGCTCACAACGTTTAGAGAACCTATCCTCTTTTTCTGGCGTTTTAATAAACTTAAGACATAAAGGCTAAACATGCATGACAATTATTTAAATGTACTTTTCTATGCATGTCAATTTATTGCATTATTTCATGTATACATCGTAAATTGTAATATTAAACATGCGTTAAAGTAGCAGAATTTGAAACAAAATTTGAGGTATATAATGGGACAGTAGTAACCTAATGGGATACTTTTGTGTTCATTGTACCCTAAAACTGACTCTCAATTTCAAACCAGTTTTTTCTTCGTTAATTAATGAATTGTATAGTAAAATTTATACTGACATTTTATTTTACAACTACCTTACACAATCTACACTGTTGTATTTATATTGTCGCGATTTATTCCAAAATGAAAAAGTACATTATGATTAATTTATATGTATCTAATCTCTTTTCCAATATGTTTATTTCAAGATAACAATACCCAGAAGTTTATAAAAGTAGTAAACATGTTTGTACTGCCGAAACATAGGACATAACCTAAAAATTGCGTTACGGACATTAGTGTCCTGGTTAGTGACTCATGTAAATTTACAAAGTTAAAATATTTCTAGTTAATATTATTACTTTAAAAATAACTCCATTAATTAATAATATCGTAAATTAATAAGTGCGAAAGTGCCTTTGTTTGTTTGTTTTGTTTTCACGCGTAAACTACTTATCCGATTTTACTGAAATTTTACATGGACATTCTTACAGTTCCTGGGATGAATATAGGCCTATTCTTATTTCGAAAATCCTTTCGGGCTACGCCCCAGTGGTCTTTAAAGTAGCGAAAAATCCCATCTTAGTCTCTAAAATTGTTTAATATTAATCGAATGACCCTGTCAGATGCAATTAACTGTTATTGTAATAAACATTGTTTATGATTTTCAATTTTGTTTACATTTTATAGTGAGTAAATTTTCTTAAAAGTAACCATATTTTATCAAGCCGTTTTATATTTCAGTGATTAAGTAAGTACTAATCTACCTTAGGACATATTCTAAACCATAAGAAGTTCAGAATTTGACTCCGAAGACCCCATTTGAAGCAGTCGACAAGAATTGTGCTAGATGAAATTTCAACTGGCCTGTTTTTTTTTTTAACTAATGTACCAATTCCAGCTCTAAATTTCCCAGAATATTACAAAAACACTTTTACAATAAATTGAAAAGAACTGTTATTAATCTCATTTTAGTTTTCTTTTTCACAGAAGTAGGCGTCTCTTACCTGTGATATATATTTTCTTGATCGTGAAAAAAAATAAAATCAGCTATGGAATGAAATATATTATTAATAACGAAGTAAATTAAATAATGGCCATACAATTATACACTTTATGACGTATTTTCTTGATCTTGGCAACAAGGCAAAACTTGGCAAAACATTGGCGTCTGAAGTATAATTCACTCAAACCAGCAGTGGTCATAAACGGTGTAGTGCCTACTAAATTGCTAGCAAAGCGGCGGGTAACTGCTAGAAGTGAATCAATGTAATCTAACTTTTACTATTCACTTAAAGACTGTTATGAAACCTATCAAAGTTGTCTTTTGACAAAAGATCGGGAGAGAGGTAAAAATCAGATTTGGAACAAAAAAATACTAAGACCTGTGTAAATTTAAATATTACCATTTTTTAACAAATTTTCTTGATTTGAGAAGCTAAATTCAATATTGGCGTCGGAAATATAATTCACTACAACTATATGTGCTCATTCAAGTGCACAATACGCGTATATGAAAACTGCATTGCGAAGCCGCGGGTAACTGCTAGTGGTACTATAATATAAAATAGAGTTTTACTTTTTAAGAATCATAAAGTTAAAATAATATTAGAGATTTTCACTCTTTAAAAAACACATTAAATAACCTGTTTGAGCAACATTGCATTAATGCTCGTATATTCTATAGCTTCTCATTAATGCTCGTATGATGCTCTTTAGCTTCTTATTAATGCTCTATCTAGTCTCTCTATCTAGTCATCTAGTCTCTCCCTCAAGAATAACCTACTTTTAAAAATTTCAAACAAAAACAAACCAAGATTCAGTCGGCATTGTAATAATGGCCTCTACTGGGATTAGTTTCCGAAACTGGATTCTAAATCATGATCAATAATTTCGTTGAATAAATCACTCCCACGAAGGAAAAAATTCTTTAATTACCTGTCCGTAAAATATATATATAATGAAATATTTAGAATGACTTGTTATTAATTATATCTTACGGTTGTGCTTAGTTAAGATAGACCACGTGTGGCGAGACAGGGTGTACGCCATGCACATCACCCCTCGCGGTAGTCATGCAAAATTTCAGGTCTAATGCTCATTTCATCCTAATAATATTTTACACGCGAAAATGCCTTTATTTGTTTATTTGTCTTTTCACGTGTCAACTATTTAACTGATTGTACTGAAATTTTACATGGACATTCTTACGGTCCCTCGGACCTAGAGTAGGCCTATTTTAATTTTTTTAACTCCTCTCGGCTACGCTCCACTGGTCTCTAAAGTAGCAAAAACTCTAATCTTAGTTTCTTAAGTTGTTTAATTAAATGTAATCAACTGTTCTTTGCAAACTTTTTTTATGAGACCACAGTCATATATTTAATTAACTTAACTACTATTTTCAATTCCTTACATTTATAGAGTGAAAGCATAACAAAAAATAACAATACTTCTTATTTCAAACATCGTGGCAAAAGGCACACCAATTGATTTAGTCTGGAATTTACTCAATTAACTGAATTGGGAATTTAAGGTATTGAATTTGATTTCCTTAGACATTGTGGGATGGCATATTTACAGTAGCTGAAGGAACAAAAAAGGGAGGGACTGGATATTAGCTTGATTCAACAAAACCATTCGCTTCCTGACTGTAGTTTGAGGAAACAAGCGAGCGCAGTGAGTAGGTGATTATAGCAAATTGAATTACAAAGCAATACACGAGACACTAAATTCAATTTGTATCACATAAAATCGTCGAGGTGACATCGCATCAGTTTCTCAGTGATGGGCTATATAAATACTGATATAATTCTTAGACTTGACCGAGGAAATAGTATGATATTGCAAATAACGATATGCACATTAGTGTGTTATTGGGAATCAAGAACATGTACTTTATTGTATCATGTAGCATCTTTACATGTGGGTGACAACTGTCATAATGTAAGTATTGAAATGTGTAAGTATGATTAATGTTGAATTTTATTTTTAGTTTTCAATAACAATATCTATATCCATACAAATTAGAAAATTATAACTGGTTTAAATGAAAACCCATTAAAGATTTATATATAGGTGTATTTATATTGTATCTTGGGGCAAAGTAGCAAACTCCAATTTTGCGTTGGAATATAATAAAGTTGAACTAGAAGGTGCAAAACCTGAAATAATAATTACTTCAATTTTGCATAAACTCTGGCCCTCTACTCATGAATACTAAAAAAGTGGGATCCTAACGCATCATATATGGACTAAATTCACTTTTAAAAATATCACAGGGCCCTATCGTATTATATCACAAGTGTTTTGACTAAGAAAGCTATGAACTTTGACTTTGGTCTATATCGGTACTGACTTTCCTCTACATTGGTATAAAATAGTTCAAGTGTTACTGAAATCGTGGGAGCCATTCATCAAATACTTGGAATGTTGCATAGCAATTGCACCGAAGTCGCGGGGTATGTGCTAGTTTGGCTGCGGTGTCACATGTTCAAATTCTATATGATTGCACTCAGCTTGTATACAAATTTTATTTTTTATACGATATTCTCGTTAACGTCATGGTTACCCATAAGACAATGTAAAAAATGTTTGCTAAGGCTCAATAAAATCCCATGGAATGACATCTGCTCGTCAGACTCCATGTTGCCTGTATATATTGAAGTTCCATTTAAAAATTTTCAAATCATAAGGCAGTAGTATTTCAAGATATCGTGTGGATATATATTGAAAGAAATTAAATTTTCCATAGCTTCGAGTGATGATCTTCGCTAACGGTCAGCTAAAATTATTTCGGTATTGTGGAAACAGACAAAGCTATGTGGTGTTATAAAACTCAAAACTCATTTACTAATCCTCCAAATCAATAAACAGATAATATAAATAATTTATGTTGAATAATGTAACTGAATTTTTACAGATTTGTATGCAAATTTCAAAAGAAGGGTAGCTAATATATATTACATTAGGATAAAATTCGACTTTACTATTATGCACATAATAATGTCCACCACGTATAGTATGAAATGCAAGGATTAAGGCAACGTTCTATGTATTTTAATGACTAAAGAGTAATTTTATTGATTAATAAGTAGCTATGTGTAGTTTTCTTTGATTAATAAGTAGGTATGTGTAGTGTTCTTGATTAATAAGTAGGTATGTGTAGTTTTCTTGATTAATAAATAGATATTTTTGTAGTTTTCTTGATTAATAAGTAGTTATGTGAAGTTTTCTTAATTAATAAGTAGGTATGTGTAGTTTTCTTGATTAATAAGTAGTTATGAGTAAGTTTTCTTGATTAATAAGTAGGTATATGTACTTTTATTGATTAATGAATAGTTATGCGTGGTTGTCATTCATTACTGATGGTTTGTTCTTTCAATGTTAATGTTAAATATGCAGTTATGTGAATTTCCCATGATTAACCCGTATCAGTCCAAGTAATCAAGTGAGATAACCACACTCTGGGTGAAAACACAATATAGCTACACTAGGCTGTTACAAGTTAATGTGTAGTTTTGTTTAGTTTTCACTACTAATTTGTAGTTATGTGTACTTTAAATTTTTATTGCATAGTTTTTTGTAGGTTTCATGACTAATTTGTAGTTTTAACGGTCAATGTGTAAGAGAGGGTTTTATTGGCAAGCAAGTATTTAGTGGGTACGTTAATAGTCAGCATACATGGTTAAGAGTGGTAGCAGCATCTACTCATTACATACTATCATTTGGCGCGCGATCCGGTTTTTGGTTTATAGCGCGGGATTCCCGATATAAGATCTCGCATATCGAACTCCAGGCAGAGACATCCGAGTGGTGTTCTAGGCAGCAATATTAAGTTTAGTAGACTATAACGTTAACAATAACTACCAATCGTGGAGATGAACAAGTCACGTCCATCTGGGCTGTAGTATAATAAGTGGGCACCACGACAATCGAAATCAAATTATTGATTACAAATACCTAAACTATCGAATACCAAAATATTCTAATTTCATTACAGTGGCAAACCTTGTGTTTTCTTATGGAACACCCTGCATCTTATTATTTTCTATAGAAAGGTTTATTTTAAAACTGTTTTATCTGTAGCATATGTTTATTATTTTTATATTCCTCTTAATAACAAATATATGGGAACTCAAAGTATTTAGATTAATAGTGCAGTTTAACATTGAAAAAAGCCTTTTTAAATAGGCACCCATTTGAATCCTCAAAATTTAAATTTGGGATTTCCACTAAAAACGTACTTTACATTTTATGTTTTTTTTTAATATTTCAAACACAACCATTCAGTATCTACAAGTAATATAAGAATTAATTAAACAAAACTCGTTTTCTATTCCGAAACAACGATCGGAAACTCTTTTAAGACGAACTAATTTCCTTCCAATTTAAACATTTTTGAATGCCTTAAAATCAAGATAAACTTTCAAGATGCCAGATTGTAGATTTTACAGTTAAAAATATTGAAATGGGAGCCTATTAAAAAGGTGTTTTCTCAATGTTATATTCCATAAGAAAACTCAACACTTTATTTGTACGTTAAGGAAAATATAAGAATTTTCCAAGTACTAAAATTACATTTTTCATAGAAAAATAGTAATAGTGATATACAAGGTGTTCCATAAAAAACTAGAGCGGTATTGGGAAAATGGTGGCAGATTTTTGAATTTTGATGTAGATTTTTAATCATATCTAAAAAAAGGAAAGATCCCCATATTATATTTGCTGTCAGAGTTTTCTATTTCAACACATATTTAAAAATATACCCGTAAACTTAAACTACTTTAAACTACCCAACTTAATGTATGCAACTGAATGGTGATGGGGGTTTAACGTATCTTTTCTTCTTATTACTAGATTGACTAATACACGTTGCTGTATTTTCTGTAAAATGTTTTTAAGTTAGGACGTTCCAGCACAGATTTTTAATAATATTACCTATTTAAGAATATATCTTTGAAATTCCTACAACGTACACGTTATTGTAATAAATTTATTATACTAGTATAAAAGTATATAATATATACTGATAACTTAAATCAAGCTTTAGATATTGTAATATTTATTCAAAGTAAGTATTGTTTAGACCAAGTTCCATCTAAATTGTACAATCACTTTCATAAAAACAGCTGCATTTATACAAATCAGATTGTCCTCTAATCAGGTTTGTGTAGGTTCTAATGATGAAACAAAAGTGAGTAAGTATAATCAATCACACTATCAATTGGAACATGTTAGCTACCATACACATGGCAGGTGTGCACCTTACTGTAAGTGCGGAGGTGTCCAGTAATACATCAATCTGAAGGTGCGAGCACCTACCTCTATGTGGCTCATGGCATCCACAGCTCTTGAAGTATCAGGGGGTGGCTCTGAACTAAACCATTAGTTAAAAAATAGTAACCGTCACAGATTTTATCTGGAAACAAGGTCCAGCTGCATTGCCACGCAGTCCAGTAACGCACCAGTTTTTTTAGGGACGCTGGCTAAAACATCTCGCCTCCATGTAAACTCATTGCCTCAGATATCTTGATGCAATAACAGAACAAATGGGTTTGGCTTTACTTGACACTATCAGTTGGTATGACACAGGCGTGTGGATGACAACAAGTCCTGCAGTAATGTTCAGTTTTTGAGGAACGCTGGCTGTATGTAGTCCCTCGTCTCCATGTGGCTCATTGCCTCAAATATCTTGAAGCAATAACAGAACAAATGGGTGGCTTTACTTGACACTATCAGTTGGTAAGACTCAGGCGTGTGGTTGACAACAAGTGCAGCAGTAATGTTCAGTTTTTTGAGGAAACGCTGGCTATAGTACATCGTCTCAATGTGGCTCACTGCCTCAGATATCTTGACGCAATAACAGAACAAATGGTTGGCTTTGCTTCACACTATCAGTTAGTAAGACACGGGCGTGTGGTTGACAACAAGTGCAGCAGTAATGTTCAGTTTTTGAGGAATGCAGGCTATAGCACCTCGCCTCAATGTGGCTCATTGCCTCAGATATCTTGACGCAATAACAGAACAAATGGGTGGCTTTGCTTCACACTATCAGTTAGTAAGACTCAATGCGTGTGATTGACAACAAGTTCGCAGTAATGTTCAGTTTTTGAGGAACGCTGGCTATAATCCCTCGCGTCAATGTGGCTCATTGACTGAGATACCTTGATGCAATAACAGAACAAATGGGTGATTTTACTTCACACTATCATTTGATAAGACACAGGCGTGTGGTTGTTAACAAGGGCAGCAGTAATGAACCCAGTTTTAAGGGACGCTGGCTAGAGCACCTCTCCTTAATGTGGCTCATTGCCTCAAATATCTTAATGCAATAACAGTATAAATGGATTTTTGAGGAACGCAGGCTATAGTCCACTCGCCTCCATGTGGCTCATTGCCTCAGATATCTTTATGCAATAACTGTAAAAATGGGTGGATTTGCTTCACCACTATCAGTTAGTAAGACTCAGGTGTGTGGTTGACAACAAGTGCAGCAGTAATGACAGAATGTGCAATAATGCATCAATTTGTGGGACGATGGCTCCTGCAAACTGCATGTGGCTCACGGCCACAACCACCTTGGTGCAATAATAGATCAGGGAGGTGACTGTGATTGACCCTCAGTTAGGCAAGTAGGAGTTTGACTACTCGCGAACCTACTACTCTTTTAGAGGCCATTGTTGAATACCTAATACTACTGTTACTTGCAGTTTGAAAGAATTCATTATCGTCCATGGAATTTTTAGCGTCAAGTATGATCAAAGGTGCTATAAATATAACAAACAACAGCAAGACACAAAACATCATGCAGTTAACTATCTTACTAATTTATAAGGAAATTGGTTATTTTCATCATATAGTACTCATTTACAGCTGTAAAACGTGGAAAAGGTGGCATCTTTCAAAATAATGAGATATCGGTATTAGATTTATAATGGCTATGAGAAAGTTAGAAAATTTGTTAGGATATACTTTTCATAACTTTTAAGAAATTATCATTCACCGTCCTATAATAAAAAAAAATCTTCATTTGATTAGTATCTCCAACGACAACGTAAGTACTATGGACGTCATAAATGTATAAACAACTACATTTATATAACGGAGTGAGACGTTATAATAGTTTTATCTTTCATAGCGAATAACTGAGAAACTGGCATACATTGACATGATACTCTCTATCTTCGGGTTCTCCATTGACTTTTTTTATATGACATTCCAAAAGAGAACTGTGAATTGTGATGTGTAAATTCGAATCCTAAAAACCCATACTGATGTTTCTACGCGAGATGGATTCTATATTGTGTGAAAAAGGAAATCATCCAGTATCTTCATATACTCGTATACAGGGATAATTTAATTCTTGCGCGATCCCCTTTAAGAAATCCAAATGTCCTACGGCCTATTCCGACTAACAAAAAACATTGCATTACCGAAACCCTGATTAGAGGTGACATTTCCGGAATGCTTAGCTTCTCTAAGAAGAATTACTTGTCCTGCAATGAGATCATGCGGGACTTCTAACATAACAAGACAACATGTTCCTTTGAATATCCGAGGTGAGTAGTTATTCTTGAAAGTAAACTGACCAATAAGTTTCGTACCTTTCACTCTACGCCATGTTCCAAAAACATTTCTAGAGACTGTCATATGGAACACTGGAAAGATTACCATCTCCCTAATATCTCTAAAGGAATCTATATTT
>NW_025784550.1:0-23101 GCF_021130785.1 Homalodisca vitripennis
AAATCCATTCCATCTGCCTTACAGTGAGGATATTACATATTTTCAAGACCCATAAGTGAGGGTTGTGGCCCAGACTTCTCTTCCACTTTATAAGTAACGAGGGGACGACATCAAAAAGTAGATTGACCGCTTAATATAACCCCGCTTTGGCAAAACCAATTAGAGTCAATGCTCCCTTTGTTCTCTGTTAACTGGCTTCGTCTCTGAGAACGAGAATAATTTTTCTAAAAGTTCTTCTATATCCTCACTTCTTCCTGACAAATAAACTCAACACGTGATTCTGGGTTCATAACTCTTTGAAGATACCTCAAAAACTCCAACTGGCAATTTTTTAAATCGGCAACAGGTTTAATTTCCAAAAAGATTTTTATAACGCACAAAAAAATTTTTAATTATTATTTGCTTTCATTAATATATTTTATATAATATAAAATATTAACAATATTTATTATACTACTATGCAGTTACCCTCGCCTTCAGAACGTATTAAGAGTAATTTCAACTTCCAACTTCCAGGTACATTTACTTCTTAGTCAAGAGTATTTTGCGTCGTTTCGTAATTAATGGAGCTCCTATTAAATATTTTCAGACTATGGCTTATAAAACAGATACTGGTACATGTTATTTTGGTGTTCCACGTTTAAGAGTCTCAGAGGTTAAGCGTCATTTGCGATGGGCGGATATTAGATTTTGTGCGTGCAGTAGCATTTCCGATTCGAATGAATTATATTTCCGTCGCTGACAGTTGAGTTTGCCTTGTTGCCTCGATCATGAAAATATATGTAAGTCTCGGAAACCTACTTCCGATCCAAGATATTTCCTGCGGTATAGTTCAGATTGACCTGTTACTCCAATTATGAATATACATAGAGAACAAATATAAGGCTAAAAAGCCTACTATGGTGAAAAGTGTCTATTTTGGCCACATAAATTCACTTCCGATTCAACGTATTAACGACGCCACAACTATTGAGTATACACTGTTTCCCCAATAAAGAAATAATAGACATAACGTAGGCTAAAAATGACTAGTTTTGTTAAAAAATTTACTTCACGCCACTTAATTGTAATATGCTATCGGTATAAGAGGAAGAGTGGAAAAAGATAACGCATCATTCAAAACACTCATTTATTAGTGTATTAAGGTACGGTTTTTTGAGAGATGGAGAAGAGATTAGCCTTGTAATATTTTTCCTACATCGGTTGTTTTATGGAAGGACGTTGACTGGACTATTATGAAAGAAACAGTATTAAACAAGAGACAACAGCTGCTTAATGTGAATTAAATTTGAATTATCTTTTTAATATTCCAGGGATCAAGAGGAAATTGCCTTTGTATAAGTACAAAACTTGCTTTTTCTGGAAAATGAAAAACACATTTTCGCTAAGAAAGAAAATAATCGACAGCCGCCCTAGTGGTACCTACAGGTCAAAATGGGAGGGTTTAAAATTTGAAATAATAGTTGTATCTACATTTGCAATTTTTAATTTTAATACATTTAAAACAAACCCGGCATACTTGTAAATAAATGTTAAATTAGCGCCAGCTTAAATATGAAGAGACCCTTAAAATGGAGACTGTCTGTTTTATCTTATTGTCAGACAGTGATACGCCTAGTACCTGTTATATAAATCATGCGTCTAACGGTTGATCTTAAGGTGCGTGAAGGTTGAAAAAATATAAATGAAAAATTATCTTTTCATATTTGTTACAACCTTTGACGCCCTCTCATTATGACCTCCACCAGAATTAATGTGGTTAACAATAAATTTCTTTCTTAACAAAACTTCCTCTATCGATTTCGAGAAGTTGTGTGCTCTTACGGTGTAAATTGGCTCTCAGCTCCTACACTTATATATATATATATATTTATTATATATATATATATATATATATATTATATATATATATATATATATTATATATATATATAAAGAAGGTTTTTTATGAAGAGACGAATCGAAAATGTTTCCCGGAATACTTTATAATTTTCTAAACAATTTATAGTATATATAAATATATATATAATATATACTTATATATAGTATTCCGGGAAACATTTCCGATTCTTCTCTTTATAAAAACCTTCTTTAACGAATATTTTTTGTAATGTATTATCTGAATTGGTACAGCCGTTCTCAAAATTAGCACTTAACAAGCCATTTAATAATTTAATTCTATTATAATAGACGAATATACCCAAAATAACGTAGAACACATTTAAGATAAAGATTTAAGTACATCTAGGAAAAACCTCATCAATGATATATTATAGCTTTATTAGTTAGCCAGGATGAAACTGTTTGTTTGCCAATATTAATGATTCATATCCATGAGTATTAACGGTAACAAGCAAGTCTTGTAATCGAGGGAAAACCAACCACAACCGTGGGAATATTGAACTTGTAATGAAGGTTAGGCTACTGAATTCCAATTTCCTATTAGAACTATATTAATGTATTAGTAACAAGCTTTTCACACCTTGTAGTCTATGGATATTAGGCTCCAGTGCATAATAATGTAACTATCTTTCACCTCTTCATTATATATAAATTACACAAATGACGTATAATTTGTATCGCATACTTCAATAGATTACGTATGAGATTCAGTTTCACTTTTAATACTTCATTTCATGTGATAAAAAACAAATGATCCAGCTTGCTGTTTATAATTGCATGTCCATTTGCAGGATATATTAAAGACTTAGCATTGTTCGTCAGTGCCAACTTTAAAAACAAAAAAGAACGTGGGGCACTATAACGACTTGGATTGTTGATCATAATATTCCAGAGTATTAATATATTAATCATCAATAATACATCCAAGACTATATAAAATATTTTTTGATTAGTAAAGATCCTAGTGAATATTAAGTACAATGTATTACTAAAATTGTTAACTATTAAATATTATCTGGTTTGTCTAAAATAAAAATCACAGTTCTAAATGAAAACAATGGATTTATTTTTAACTGGCAAATTAATAAGTTCAACGTTTCAGAATTTTTATCACTCTATTTTCCACAAAGAATTGACAAACCTTTTAGATAAATTTAAAAATTCCTTTGGCAAGAAATAAAAATATTAATCAAATTATCAAACTAAAAATCAGAGCTCTCTTCTAAAATAAAATAATAAAGTTTTAAATAAAATGAAATACCACTTGGAAATAATTAAAATAAAAATGTTCACTTCTAAGTTCACTCAAAATACAAAATAAAATTTCAACTTCTCTTTACACTATTTGAACCTTAACTTTCAAGTCTCTGCAATTTAGATTACAACTCTCTCTCTAACAATTATAAAGTTCAATTAATTTTCAATTAATAATTCACAATAAACAGTTCCAGTTAAATATTAATAAATTACTACTTTTTCAAATCTCAATTAAAGTTATTAACAAAGTTCAATTTTAATTCACTTCTCTTGCAAGCATGAACCAAATGTAACTTTGTATGATTCTATTATGCTCTATTGTTCTTCGAGAATAGGTTATTCAGATTGCTCTGTAGTTTCTATGAATTTAATTTTTTCCTCCAAAATCACTCGCGGAAAAAAATTTAAGAAATACGGCGCACTGCAATTAACTTTACTCACGAAAATAACTAAAAGAAGGGCGAAAATTATGAGCGGGCGCTTAAATACTTCCCTTTCCAAGACATCCGTGGAGCTCTCTCATTGGTCCAGCTGTATCAAACCAGGAGAACAATACTCACAATAAGACAAGTTCTAATCAATTCAAGGCAGTCAACCTGCCTTCCTAACAATTTTAAAACTACCAGTGCTAACTTGCCAAAGGATTACATGTTCGATTTTTACCCTGACATTTCACAATCTAATCTAAAATTAAGTCCCAATATTTCGATCCCAAAATTTTTATTTAATTTAAGTTCTAATTAAAAAAAATAAATCAATGTAACTTTAAAAACGCAACAGGCACTTGAAAAGATATCGGACAGAGATCAAAAAAACAAATCAAATATTTTTGTAAATAAAGATTGTATTTATGAAATTTAATTTCTGAGTACAAACATTTCCTCTAATATTAGGTTATTTGTGATAAACTTTTTCTCCAATGTAAATACATTTACCAAGTACATCTCTCAAAATATTGGTTCCCATAGCATTGAAACTCCACCTAGCTCTCTCTACTTTATAGTACTATAAGGGGTATTCTAATATATGTATATGTATATATATATATATATATATATATATATTATGGATATATATATATATATATATAAATATCCTTTTGTAGTCAAAATTAAAATTTATAGATTTGTAGTTTACAATGGCCTTATGTCAAAATAGTCTTCTTGGAAGTGTACACGCTAGTCTAGTCTTTGATTATAGATCTTCTCAGAAGGATCCAGGGTCCAGTGCTCTCGAGAACTGGTTGTTGGCAACTCCTCTGGAACGTGACTATTGTGGAATAGTGTTGCTTTCCTCATGATTTACTGTATTGATCCAAATTTATTCTATTGTTCCTTTCAACGACCATTTTCAGTTTTGGAAAGAAGAAAAAGTCAATGAGGCTATATAAAGGAAGTATTGAGCCTTTCGAACAGTCTAAAATATGATGAGAAGGTGGATGAGTTATAACGGTGAAGATGCCAAATGTTTGATGCCCACAGCTCTGGTTGATGGGCTGTACAACATCACAAAGGTGACGTAGGACTCCCAGGCAGTTTTTCTTAGTAATGATATCGCCTTGGTACTCGTGACGCACCACCACAGCACGGAAGTAGAAGAAAACTGTCCAAAACTTAATTGATTGATGACCTGGCATATTTAGGAGTCGTGGGTCACGGATGTTTCCACTGTGATGACTGCATTGATTCTACTCGATTATTAACTGTAATAATCTGTAATAAATCTCAGGAAAAATAAAATCTCATACCCAAATCCTTTGCTGAAATTGAATGTGCTGATTCAATAATATCTCTAGTATAGCTGCTTGTCTCGTAGTGAAACGACATTGACCAAACTTCCCACTTGTTCAATAACCTCTTGCTTGTTGAGGTCCTTCCTGTATATGGTCAACTTTCCTCTAATGTGTAGCTATCTTTAACAATTTCGTAACCCTCCACTATTCATGGTTGCAAATGGAATATTCCGCATAAGCCTGCTGAATCTTGGGAGTAGTTTCCTCTAGGTTATTATAATAGCATTTGGAAAAATTAATGAATGTCCGCTGCTCAAAGTTTTTTTGTCACTTAACTATATGTGAATATCCAACAAGTTCTAACTACACTTCTTCACTGTTAGGCCAACTATCAGCGTCTTTGCGCTTTCTGCTGGCAGGAAAAAGTGTACGACTGTGCATGCAACACCACCCCCCCCCCGCATTTTCGTTAAAGAATGCGTCCCTCACTACATTGGCTTAAACGAGAGAGAAAAGATGGTTCTATAGCTTTCATACATATCTCATAGACAGGCCTGTACTCAGCGTTGGCGGGCCCTGGAAAAGATATTCGGCCGAACCCTGTCATGTTCCACCATCGCGACGTCCATCAACACGGTCTCTTCAAATAGACGTGTGACGAAAGTCCCGGTAAAATTGTCCCGAAAATCTGGTTTGAGTATAGGCCTGCTCATAGATACTTTTACCGCTTGGAGGCCCATGTTAATCTCTCGGTTAGTGAACATGGGTTAATTTTTCTTTACACCGATGATATTAATTAAAGTAACGATAACTTCCCTCAAATTCAATATCTCCATTTTACAATAACAAATTATATATTGCAATAATTGCACTCTGGATCTAGAGACAAACCATAGTATCTGCACTGCCCTCGCAAACGTGTTTATTAATCTGCTTAATGAAAAGGACAGAGGTAGTGTAAGGTTTGTTGTATTGCTTGATTTTTCACAAGATTTTGACTATCAGTCATGATATACTGGTGGCTAAGCTAAATTACTATTGTTTTGGGCAAAATGTTTTCAACTAGATATGTTCATACCTTGGTGAGAGACAGCAGATAACCAGAAGTGGTAGTGACTCATCATTACCATTGCCAGACAGTGGGGTGTTCCTAGGGCAGCTGTATGGGTCAAATTTTGTTCAAATATGTACTCCTCATTTATTAGCAGATTATTATCAGTTGCATTTGTCATGTGACCTGAACAGGTTATGCGAGGCTATTGGTCAAATCAACTCTCACTTACTCAATGTAAGCCTGTGATTAGTTGATTAATGGTCTTAAGCTCTACCCAAGACAAGTGTACAGTTTTTTCAAGTAGTTCCACACACTATTATACAGACCCTCAATGAGAACAACCTACAGATGAGGCTATGTGATAGTAGTCTGGCGGTCTGTGACAAAGTGAAAACTTTTGGATTTAGACCTCACTTTTAGTGACTATATAACATATGCTACACAGAGTGCCTTGGGTTGGCCGAGGGGTCTTTAGATTTATAAATATGCTTCCAGAGTCCGCAAATCTGCATATCATGCAGCTACTTATATTTGCAGTGTTTTACTACTGCTACCACCTGCATATTAATATTATTTATTTTAACGGTACAACACAAATTTTACAAATATTACAAATATTACTAGTAGATGGAAAAAATCAATAAAGCATGCAAATCATTTATGAAAATAGACAAAATAATAATAAATAGGCAATATCAAGCTATAACAACAAGCATAATCAACAAGAAACAATCATATAATAAGTAGTATAGATCATTTAAAAAACAATTTGAATTAATAATACATATGGAATTACTATATCAAGGGAGGAATGCTTGTAATATTCAAAAAGTTGCAAAACTCAATGGTTAGGTTCATTTTTACCTGAATCAGCAGAAACATGCATTCCTCTTTATAGAGTGACCTATCTGACCCAAATGGAAGATGGCATGTAGGGTCCTGACAAAACTCTGTGATTCACAAAGTCCTATGCCTCGGAGGAACCTCAGTATTTTGGACACAAAATTTTGTATCGGGAAGAGATCACTCATAGGAGCACCCGCCAAGACCGAAAACTTCACTTTTCTCAATTATGGCTTGACTTCAGAAGCTTCAAACTACTTTGGCCCAACCATGCATAATGACCTCCCTGACTCCATAAATATTTATGCTATCAGCATGTCAAAAAAGAAAATAAAACAAATATGCAACAGCAGCAACTAAGATGTCACTAAGGGATTGTATATGAAGAGAGTTTTAAAAAATTAATTTAAGTTTTAGAAACTTATATATATATATATATATTACTTACATAATTTTTATTTCTGTTCCTATATTTGACTTGACTTAAAAATGTTTATAACACAGCGTTTTAAACTGTTTTTTCATCTTTGTGATGGTTTGGCTGTTGTTATGTATGTTATTGGTATTTAGTTCTTAAGTAATTATTAGGCATACACCATTTGACACAAGTTATTTACTGAGAAACGCTTCAGAAATGAAGGAATTTTTATTTAGGTATTTATTATTTGAAATGAAATATTAATTTCACGCATAATAATGTTGCTAAAATAAGTAACCATAACATTAATTAATACATTCAATGCTAATAGAAGGTCAGTTACAAACAACATTTAAAATAAACTAAAATTATCATAATCGTTGAAAAATTATAAAGCCTCAGTGTTTTATGCTTCAGATTTATAAATTTGAATCCTCGTTATCAAGCATATTGACCAATATACAATGGCTTAAATATTTTTTAAGAATACAAACTGCTTAGATAGGAAGGAACAAAACTACTTCAGATGTGTAATATAAATAATAAACGCTGAATTTCTCTTTACAAGAAATATACATAAGCAAAAAGGTTGCAGGTATTATTCGGGAAACAGTTCTTATGTTTCTCTTACTTCTTTTACAAAACATTTACTTTTTACTATGGGAATAAGTTAATAAGTACTAGCTTGGATCATTCTATCTCAATAAGAAGCAACTGTGTATTGAATTATTATGTGTATGAAGATATTTGAATCCCATCCACATTTAGTCAAATTTTTGAATGCCTTAAGGTTATGCTGGGTTCATTATTATTTTAAAATGCACTCATGTATTATACTAAAAACTGTACGTTTGAATAAGTTGTGTATGTATGCAGGATAACTTTGAAATCTCTCTTATTTTTGTATGACCCAAATTCAAAAAACTGTTCACTTCAATAATTTACTCTTGATAATATAATCTATTAATAATTAGAAGTTGTAAATTTAATCACTGACTGAAAAATACTAAGTTGTTTACTAAATAAAAAAAATGGTTGAATATAATCTCTTAATAACTGTAAAATAATTGTCAAAGGTAGCTGAATAATGTATTCATTCACTTTGTTATACTAAGTTGACAGTCCTGACAGGTAAATCTTTGGTAACTAAGTCCAGTCTTTTATGTATCATTGTTTATAACTTAACTATAGAAACATTTTGATGGCTAACAAGATGGGACCAATGGATTTTACCCTTTAGGTCATGCCTTAAGAAAACGTGGAAATTTTCAAATTTTCAAGATGGTTTTTTGTATTATGGAGTGGTGACACAAACCTTGTATGTTCTATAAAACTCATAATCAACATCATCATCATCATTATTTACATATATCAACTATATACATAATGCTATGAGAGGGGACAGACTCCAGGTTTAAAAATACAATGCAATATATAATTTAGATCTAAAATGAGATTAAATTATTATTTATAAGTAATAAATAACAAATATAATATGAAAATACAAACTATTATATTTGTAAATATTTCTCTAAAAGTAAAATGTTAGTATATAGAAAAACTAAAGCATTTCCATAAAGTTTAAAACATCTCTAGGGGTTGAAATAGGGTTGCAACTCCTAAAGAACTATTATTTTGTTTTCCAGCTTCCTAATATCGAAGAAAGATACAATTCGGACACACATGTGACACACTTGTTTTAAAAATACATACCACTGAAATTGGATCTATATGAATGAGGCTGGTCTCTGATGAGTCCATTCTTGTAAATACATTCTTGTAAACAGCAGAATCCTTCAAGTCCGAAAAAATTTGCCTGCTTTAATTGCTTTCCCCCTCTTACCTATAATAACAATTCAAAAACCACCTTCTGTTGATACTGAATGGCAGGAAGTTTTACACAATCTCTGGTCGGAGGCAACAGCGAGCATTTTAAAGCAATTCAGGCATTGTCAAGTCCAGATTTCACTTCAAAAAATTCCTTTGAAGTGCTCCAAAGTGATTTCGAAGGTGACAAGTCTGATGTAAGTGATTGTATCATCATACCTAACACTGTCAATACTTCAAACGTAGGTTCACAGACTCACACCTGGAGAAAAACCATAGAAAAGACTCGTCTGCTCAAAAAGGGAAAGATGCCACATTAATACAAGAAGAAGTAGCCATAACAAAACAAAAACTGCTATTATGTGCTGACAGCCATGGCCGTGATTTAACATTTCACCTAAATAAACACTCTAAATCGTTGGATGCTGTTGGTTTTGTTAGGCCTGGTGGTTTGGCTGAGCAGATTTTGAATTTTGATAACATTGATGGTGAAGAACTGGGTCCTAATGATGTGCTTGCCATTGCATGTGGATCTAATGACGTTTTCCGCAATGAAGCTCAAAGGGCAATCGATGCAATTAGTGAAACATTGGACAAATACAGCGGTTTTAGAATAGTTTTAGTAGATTTGCCCCTAGGCATGACTTAAAAAATTGGTCATGTGTTAATAAAGAGATTAGAAAAATTCAATAAAAACCTAGAAACTATTAGTCAAGAGTTTCCTAATGTTTCTCTGGTTAAGGGCTAGTGGAGCAGATAGATATTTACATACTCGCCACGGCATGCACTTAAATGCAAGAGGCAAGTACTGGCTTGCTAAACTAATTTGTGAGGCACTGGAGGAGACCAAGGAGATAGAAGTGTCTAAGATCTATGGTACAGTCGGCATCCGGGGGACTGTTTCACAGTTGCCTTCATCACAGGAAGCATGTTCTAACAACACTGGTGAGAGAGCACCACAGGATATGACTAACTCCAACGCTGATGGTGATACGTGTGCTACAGCCTTCACTTCGACTTCTGAGCTTCTCATAGATGGGGTAATGGAAGAGGCGGGCCTCTTTGGAAAACTGTCCACTATCAGATCTGGCTGCACCACCATAGAGACGAGCCTCTATTCAAATAGTGTTAAATTTTGTAGAGGTGATTTAGATTCTTGGTTTCCAGAGGTCTGGTAAGGATATGTGGGTGAATGTGCTACATCTTAATGTTCAATCCATAAGAAATAAAGTAAAACGAATTAGCAGTGGTCTTGGATGAAGCCACTTGTGATGTTGTTCTAATTAATGAACATTGGCTCCTTGAGGATGAAGTAAAGTTATATGTGCCCAGTGGTTTCCAATTAGCTTCAGCGTATTGTAGAAGCGAGCCCTATGGAGGGGCCTCTATTTTAATTAAAGATTATATTAAATTTGAAATAATTGACGTCTCACATCTAACCTGCCCCAGACTTCTGGAAAGCTGCTTGTATATATGTAAATACTTTTAATGTAATATTTATCTCCTTGTATAGAACACCAGATAGTAATAGTAACATATTTTTTACTTATCTTGAATATTTACTACATTTTATTTGTAATAGGAAACCCAAGAGTAAGATTGTTCTGGGAGCAGATTTTAATATAGATTTTTCAAAAGTTTAATGATGTTAATACAGTTATGCTCATTAACTTACTTAAATCTTTTAATTTATATCATGTCAATGACACTCCAACTAGGTATAATAATATTATTGATAATATTGTTACAAATCTAGATAAAAACTGTTTTAGGTGCTGTCTGTGGAATTACCAGATTTCGGACCATGAGATGATTCTGTTTAATTTCTGTGTCCCATCTGTAACCCCTATGGTGAAACAGATCTCCTTTCGAAGAGTAAAGGAAAATAATGTAAACTCATTTGCTGAACAATTATCTCAGTTTGATTGGTATAGTCTGTTTGAAAATTACAGACACTAATGCTGCTTTTGAATACTTTATAAATAATCTTATGTGTTTATACAATTACTTTTGTCCAATGATTCAAAAGTCTGTTAATTTACAAAATAAAAAGAAAACTGGTAACTCCAAATGGTTTGATGAGTTCTCTCCATAACATGAGAAATATTGTTAATACCTTGGGGGATATGTTGAAAATACCAGCTTATAGGGACAATGTAGCTTTAAGGAACTGCTATAACTTGCAAAAGAAAATGTACAGAGAAAGAATTAAAGAAGCCAAAATAAGGTTGTAATGATACATTTATCAATGAAGCCAATAATAAGTGCTTAGCTGCCTGGAAGGTTATAAAATTGGAAGCAGGAAATCATTTTAGTACTGATGATAATCTGCCACAGATAGCTCCAGATAAATTTAACGACCACTACATTAATATTGGTAAGGAAATACTTAGTAAGTATCAGTCACAACAATAATAATAGTTTAAGACACAGTGTTTACCTTGCTAATGCTAAAAGTTCACAGGTCAGTTTTATTTTTAAAGAAATAGACGAGAAACAAATATGTGCCATAGTTAAATCTTTAAAGCCATCTAAGTGTGAGGATATATATGGCTTATCCAATAAAATAGTGAAATTCATTGCTCCTCTTATAATCAAGCCCTTGACTTATGTAATTAATCTTAGTTTGTCTTCCTCACGTTTTCCAATTGTTTAAAACTTTCAAAAAGTATCCCCTTGTTTAAAAAGGGCGATAGATCCTGTGTAGATAATTATAGAACAATAACGATTGTTTCGGTTTTTTCTAAAATATTAGAGACTTGTGTTAAAAATCAGCTCATGGATTTCCTAGATGTAAATCAAATCTTATCAAATAGCCAATTTGGGTTTAGGCCGGGCTACTCAACAGTTAAGGCATTAGACAATGTTGTGTCTCAGATATTGACATTCTTTGAGGATCATGAGTACTTGGGATTGACCCTGTTGGACCTCAGCAAGGCTTTCGACAGTATCTCTCATGATATTTTATTAAATAAATTGCAGTATTATGGAATATGTAATGATACCTTACAGTTCTTTCAGAACTTATTTGTGTGGTAGACTACATATGGTCAGTGTTGGTGGTCAAGATTCGTCTGTAAAAGAAGTCCTTGCTGGGGTCCCTCAGGGCTCTGTCCTTGGCCCCCTCTTATTTATTTTGTATGTCAATGGACTTACCAATCAATTTGAACTGTAATACCGTATTGTACGCGGATGATACATCTATAATAGTAAAGGGCAACTGTGTACATGATGTTCTTAGTAACACTAATAGAGTAATCAATACAGCTTCTATGTGGTTTGAGTCTAATCTCTTTAAAAATGAATGATAATAAAACTGAAAACATACTATTCTCTCTAAGAAGTATTGAAATGCAAGACTCTATATTGAAACGGTGAAGCTCTTAGGGATAACTTTAGATTCTAAGCTTATCTGGCATGAGCATACAAATAATGTAATTTCAAAGTGTCAAGAGTTTGTTTTTTACTACGTAAACTAAAGAGCCTGTGTTAGTAATAAGTTACTTAAAATTGCTTACTTTAGTTTTTTTCATTCTCATTTGTTGTATGCTAACATTTTATGGGGTAATAGTGTAGGTGCAGAAAGAGTTTTCCTGTGGCAGAAAGAGCTATAAGAATTATTTTTGTCTAGGTTATAGGGATAGCTGTAAATCATATTTTATTAACAATAATATAATGACTCTTCCATGCATTTTTATTTTTCAAAATTTAATTCATGTACGAGAAAACGTAGAAGATTTTACAAGTTTTAACAATATACATAATTATCACACACGACATGCTAATGACTTAGTTTTGCCTACAATGAGATTAACCAAATACAGCAAGAGTCATAAATATTTGCAAATCAAGCTCTTTAACAAGCTTCCCGAAATGTTGAGGGTGTTAGATTTACAAACTTTTAAATCAAAAATTTCCAATGGCTCATCACTCAGGCCTTCTACTCTGTAAACGAGTTTCTGAATTCAGAGGTAGCTATTAATGCTTAGCGTTTATCTCATCATATGAAATGTCCATACTTTTGTAGGCCAGTATATTTTACTGTGTTGTTTTTTTGTTTTTTAACTGTACATTATTGTAATATGTATTGTTTTTATGACTGACTTTGTCAATTCTGTAAAGAAAAATGGCAATAAAAATGATTCTGATTCTGAAATAGTCACAATTTTTGTTATTTTAAGCACTATGGAAATTACTATAAAATAAGAAATTGATTCACTCTCAATGGTAACAAAATTAACGAATATATTCAGAATTAATGAACATTAATTAGTTAATAAATATAATTTTCTTCTATAGATCACTGAAAATATTGTATATATTCCTTGCTATTTGAAAAATTGTTTCTTTGATCGAACATAACATCTTCACAAGACACAGGAGACCATATGAAAATTGATCAATGTTCTAGAGGCCCTAACAAGTTCTTCAGTAGGGATGACGCCTAGAGTGTACCCTTACTCACATTTTCCACAGAATTGATAAAGTGAACTGAGATTACTCTAGGTGTATACCGGGAAGATCGTCTCCAAGAAACTGATCCTCTCCTGCGGTAAATGATGGACCCAGGCAGCCTTGTATCTATTAGAGGAAAAGTTAATGAAGGTCTTCGTTGGCTTTAAGCTAAACTTGTCTTAGCTCAATTTTATACTTATTGCATAGAATAATATAAGCTCTTTTAGCTGCCTCTGACTTTTTAATTTTGTACACTGTGTTAAAAACCATAATATTATCCTTTAAGCTCTTGTAAGTTTTCAGTATACTACTTTATAAAACTGTTTTCTGTGTTTGGATTCGATCGTCAGTTTAGTTTTAACAGGGCAACACTTGTCAAATGTGGCAGATAAATTGGGTGAGAAAGACATCAAACAATGACACATAGGGTCCACATTCAGATAAAGGCATATCAAGCCAAGACAAGGAAGTGATGAGATTGTCAAGATTTTTGATGATTGACAACTTTCTGTTAGTTTTTAACAGCACTCTCTGGCTGGCTAGTGAGTGAAAGATATTTTAATAGTGTTGTAGACCAATTGACATTCATCAAGAACCTCAATACTTATGGATTCATTGTTTACATTTTTACAACATTATCAATGCAGGATTACCTTTAGTAGGTACATTAACCAGTCATCTGCAGTCGACAGAATCGATATGACATTTAATGCAAAGACAGTAGGTCTGTTGTTTCTACCTTGAATATTCCAACCACTACTAATTGTAATTGGACAGCTGAAATGTATAAAATATAAACAGTTTTATATTTTTTAAACCTAAATACATGTTTTAAATTTTCATTTAGTGCATTTAGCCAGTCTTGGCAAGTGTAATTATATTATTTATGATTCTTCATTATGTAAGTTTTTCATTTATTTGATGTATTTTTATTGTGGCAGAATGAGAAAAGAAATACATTTATTTATTTTAGTTAGTTTATTAAACAGTTCCATATTGTACATTAATGTTACTTTAAGGAATCTGTGTATAAAGGAGTGGCAAAAATTTTTAAATCAGATGCCGCTGATAAGTTCAATGTTCATTTTACTGCAAAAGTCAATAACACCTATAAACACTAATAAGTAAGCCATTTTTAGTAAGTCCATTTTAATAAGTATGCCCAAATCATATCTATTATGATGCTTACAATGGCTTAGGTACAGTTTTGAATTTGTAGCATGTTATGTGTTTCTTCATAAGACCAATGTTCATAGGCACAAAGAAGAGACGTATAAAACGAGATTTAGCTAGAAATCTTTGCCTTTTGCCATTTAGAGATTGCACATTTGAATACATAATGCTACTTTTCTTTAACGGATCAGATAAGGAAAGTTATATTAATCCACTGGGGCTTCTAAAATGTTTAAGTTCTTTCCCTGAGAAGAAATACATTTCTTTATCAGAACCTACTCATTCCAAAAGTCAGGACTTAACTAAACATCTCCTGATTTCTTTTATAAACACTAATCTTATAAGATTCCTCCTTCATATTTAGGTCTTCATTTAATATTGATAAAGTAATTTACATTTGAATGTGACAGTACTATTCCATATTTTCTTGAGCAGTAATTGTATCCAGACAGGGCACAAAAAACAAGGTTTACTAAAGATAATTTGAGTGTATTCACATAAGATTTTGTACATAAAATTGGCTTCATTCTTAACATGATACTTGTAAAATTAGCAGACATAATATTTATACCGCATTCCTATCCTTGTCTGGTAAGCCTTCATCCTAATTGTTGAGGTAGCCTTCACTCACATTGACTTCATTCATGAAACAGTTTGAAAAAGTTTTACATGTTTTTTAAATACATAAATCATAAAGTGTCATTAACATAGGTCCTTGCAACTCCCATTTATTTTAAGTTAAATAATATTCCCAAATATAAGAAATAAAAACCTTAACCTTTTAAATTTTGACTTTTCCTATTTGTGTTTTATATTCACAAATAGCTTTTATCGTGTACTAGTAGTTACCCATGGCTTTGTAGTGATTTCATATTCAATAACAGGCACATCATATGTATCTTCTTTTTTAAAGGCCTGATAAAACACTTAAAAATAAACGTTGGTTATGAGAATTTATTCCAGTCTTCAGATCCGCTTCAAAATAATTGAACTTCAGAAGAAATTGAAGAGATTTTTTTATGAGTAACCAATGAAGTTCACAATTTTTCTGCAACATTGCAATTTGAATATATATTACCAACAATTTCAGTAACTCTAAAAATATTTTAGACTAAGGTGGAGGTATACTAAGTATATTGTTTTAATCTTAGTGAAAACACTTGTGAATTAATGTGATAGAGACTTATAATATTTTGAACTGAAAGCAGACACGTTTATGGTACTGTTCGTATTTATTTCATTGTTCATTATTTAGAGGTTCAAAAGGTAAACAAAATTGTGACTAGTCCTTATATCACATTTTCATAAGTGAAAAAAACATTTCTGATTCAAATTAATTATATTTTTACATTCACTTGTAGAGTTCGCCCCGGTCAAGAAAATATATAAAGGTGAAAAGTCCTGCTTTTAGTCATTTATCAACTATTTTCAGTCTTTGTAAATTTACTTCCGGTACAACAGTAGTTCTTGTATCACTGCCCCTAATAAGTAATACGTAATATGTTTTGCTTGTAAAATCTAGTCTGGTCAAAAAGCAACTACTTCTGGTCATTGTAATTTACTTCTGGTCTTAGGTATTTTTGAGGCGTAGTAGCATTTGCGTGGTTACCCTCACCAAGAAAATATATACTTATATAGGACTACAAAGTCTTCTTCAGTCAAAAAGTAACTACTTCCGGTCATTTTAAATTACTTCTGATACTGTAGTAGCATTTCCATTATTAATACTTCCAAGCATGCATTCAAAATAATTGACTTCCGATCTGAGGTATTTCGGGTACCGGTAGTTGAATTCATAATATATGTCCGTCAAATTTTCACCGTTTTATGAGTTATCCTGCTGGGGGCAGTTGAAAAACAAAATAAATTTCTTCTAGAGCAAATCGATTATCTTCTACGAGTGGGAGACACATGAACAATCTTTACTTTGTCTGTTGAGAGCCTCGTGTTTGTCAAATTTCATTGTTGCAGAGAATCGGGTAGTTGATAAACAAACATATATTTTTCTTTAAGAGTTACAATCCTATTTCAACGCTTACAGGAGGTTGACCTGCACAAAAGATTTTTTTCATCTTTTTAAGTGATAAGGAACATGTATATGAAATTCCATTCTTCTAGGACAGTAGGAAATTGAAAAACAAAAATTTAGTTTCTTTGGGGTTGTAACCCATTTTAACCTTTTTGGATTTTTGATCTTTATGAAATTGATGTCATTTTTATAAGTTATGCATATTCAGAAGTGTTCTTTTTTTGGACCTTACAACATCTTGTCCAACTGTCAGTTTTATTTACGAACAAGTAGAAACAATATGGATGCATTAAACTTGTACAGAGACAGTACTTGCAACATAGCTTGGAAGAGTTCATTTGTCAGTCTTAACGAATAAAAACGTTTCAAGATTGTGGTCATCTGTATTCGTGCAAAGATTGTAATTCTAAAAATAGACCCAAAATAACAACCTTTTAAAAATTAAGTAATTGTGAATAACTTTTTACCAACACTTGTTTATGTCTCTTAAGATTTAAGGATGGTGGCCGCTTGTAGGTTAGGAAAAAGAATGATTATATCTGATTTATTATGCATTGTAGAGGGAAAAAAATGTTTTCTGAATTTTCAGCACATTTACATTGTTTGTTCTTATGTGTTTCTTATATCTCATGAGATTTCCATATAGCGGCTGTACCAAGTTTAGAGTAGTAGTATACAACATTGCAGAATTAATAGTGAAAAAAACTAGGTTCATTTATAATAGATTCAGATTAGACCTGGTACAGAGACAGAGTTTGGACATATTTTGGATGAGTTCAGTAACTAGTTTAAACTAATTAATAACAAAATGCTTCAAAATGGTGGCCATTGTTATTTATGCCAAAATTTTAACTCAATTATTTCTCTATATAGGCTGAAAAGGACAAATTTAATTTTGTTATTATTAAGTTATTTTAAGCAGCTTTTTATTGTATTTTTTCAATATGTCCTTAGCCGTTAAAAAGTGTGGAAACTTGATTATTATATCTAAATTTTCAATGCAAATATGGTGGGAAGTGTTAATTCAATGAAATTGATTGAATATAGCTCAATTTAACCTCTTGCACAGTAGAGCATCTGAAATTAGACACTATCACTGACTGGAATCGTGACGAAATTATGGATTTCTGCAGATGAATGTGGACTCTAGATTCCAGGAGTCAAGTCTGGGGTATAAGCACTGTGCAGAAAGTGAAATGGAGGTTAAACTCAACAATTTCATTGAACTAAACCATTCTCACCATAACTAGGTTTATGTGCAGAAAACTCGGTTACCACTACTTTGTCTCTAAAATGTCATAGTGAACTCAATTGTAAACTTGATGAGACAATGAGATACCTCTTCATCTGAATAACACTAGATGGCTGCTGGGTAAAGCATAAAAAACTCTGTTGTAGGTGTCTCAGTTGTCAAAATTATACAAAAAGTCTGTTTTGTCCGTCTTCGTTTGTCGACTGTTCTTGGATCTCTGCACAATTTTTACATGTGATATTTATATTAAATAGAGTAAAACAGAGAAATAATAGAATGGAAAGTAAATTTTAAAAGTTGGTGACAAGATTTGGAAATGTTAGCGCACTTACATTTTAGTAACCTTTCCTAGCCCACTGAAACATTCATTATTTGAACACTGCTATGAAACCCAACTTAATAAACAAAAAGTTAATGTATTATGTAATAAGACATCCCAAGAAAGATTCTTCCTTAGACTTTAAATTTTTCCATGAAACCTCACATCTACCTAGACATAATTGTTTTATCAATTGTGTATGATTGATTGTCTGTCTGTCTCGATTGTGCCTGCAGGGCACCTCGAGAACAAAAATTAGCTACAGATTTTAAATTTTGCATGTAACCTCACCAAAGTCTGTTACACAACATGTGGCGGGGTGTACTCCTACCTTGTATTTCAGGTATTCCTAGGTTTTCAGGTAGTGACTGTACAAAAA
Organism: Homalodisca vitripennis; assembly: GCF_021130785.1. Lineage (NCBI taxonomy): Eukaryota > Metazoa > Arthropoda > Insecta > Hemiptera > Cicadellidae > Homalodisca > Homalodisca vitripennis. The sequence continues at coordinate 18,641 of NW_025784550.1, forward strand.
TGTTAATATTGTGGAAATAATGGTGAACACTCTAATTGTCATGATTTCTAGGTAATTGGAAACTAACCTCAATACTAAAATAGTACTTGAATATGGCTTGAATAAGTTTGTTAGTTACTCTTAAACAATAAAAGGTATTAAAGATTGCAACCATTCACATTCGTGTAATATTCTTAACTCTTTTTCATAAAATTGTGAAGTAATTTCAAGCAAACTAATTTTCCATAAATCTCAAGGTTTCAAGATGGTGATCACTCAAACGGTTTTTAAGCATGTAATTGAATCAATATGTCAATATGTTTACAAAAATAATTTCATACTGATTTTGTAAATCATGTTCATGATTTTTACAAAAAAAATGTATATGCTTTTGGAGTATATTAATATACCAACCTTCCTCTATTGCTTTTTATTGTGTCCTTAGGAACAAATAGCTCTCTAAATTAACTCACTAAGCACAACTTGGCTCTTTTTAACTGACCATACCTGATGGAGTGAAAGCAAATGGTTTGTGTTGGTGAGTACCTTTCTGACCTATAGTGTATTGACTATGGGGTTCCAGAGGAATCAGTCCTGGACCTGTCTTTCAATGATAGGAATGATTTTCCTTACAATTGACATGCCAATGTAATAATGTTTGCTAATGAAAGTAGTAGTAGAAAGTAGTAGTAGTTAGTCCTGACTCAGATGAAGAGAGGTAACTTACTATATAAATGAAAATATATTATGTCAAAATGTCGTTCAACTCAAATAATCCATTCCTAAAAAAGAATAAAATCCAATGAACAATTTTTACTTTAAAGGAAGCTTGATGCTACTTTGAAAGAAAAATTTTGCCAAATCCTGTCCAAGATAATCATTTTGCTTTTTCAAACAGTTATATACTAAATGGGTTGTGGCTTAATGGGAAATAGTTCTTAGATAAACAGAGAGTGAATTCAAATGAAAGATGTGAGAATTAATACCAGCAGTCCTTTGACTAACCCCATGCCACAAAACATACTAAAAAAGCAATAAAAATGCTTGATATCAAGATAAAATACTTTCTTTTACCACATAAAACAATTATGGTAGATTAATTGCATACACTACAATTATAAAACTAGAGTTTTTAAAACATCTTTTTTATTGAAATAAATGTTTTAGTCAGAGTAAATCAAATACAAATCAAAATCGGTTGATTTTCTTCATCATGTATCACAAAACTGAATATACTTCGAGTTTTAAAATATTTTATAACAATTACTCAAATTCAGATAATTGTGCATTAAAACAATCAGTTAACCTCATCACAGACACTTTTAAATGACAACAGTGAAAAGGTAATTTTAGATGTTAAATCTGAAACAATTCAAATTTTTAATCAGCAGCTAAACAACATTAATAACTTAATTAGTGTTTTTTTTTAAACAAGGAATGGCACGCAGTAAAACTTTGCTCCTACAACATCACCATTGTCATGGAGAAATAAACTTGGTTTATAAACTTACCATATATTTTTTACCATTCTTATACATTTGTCATTTATAAATCATTTGATGATTAAAAACTATATTATTTTAAAAATTAATCCTATAATATTATGTGGGAGAGGAACAATATAAAAATGTTTATGGTGTATAACTATTAACTTTGAAATAACTATAAATGGTTAGTGGTATTACTTGTCCAAAACATTTGATATTTTGTAATAATCCCAAAATTATCATTCTTCTCTCTCTGATTTATTGTGCTACAACTTTTTCTAGACATTCTGAAGAATGGAATAACATAATCCTGTATCGTTCAATTAATCATTGTTTATTAATACTTCTGCAATAATACAAATACCACTGAAAAGTTACCTCAGTAGCAAAATCCCTCAGATGATTACACTGTCAAAACATGGTTGCTTATAAAAAATTACACATGGTAGAAATATTACTGATAAATTATAAATTTATAATTAGATCATGTACACAACTTTCTTTACAACCATCCAAAACACGTCAGAAATTAATATTGAAAGAAAAGTTCAGCACCATACAACCAATTCCACTCAGCTGATCAGACAGATGGTAAACAAGATTATCTTCCCGCCACAGCAAACTGGTATTGAACCGCAACTCTGTGTATCAGTCGTTGTACCAGTCCAAAAACAGTAGCGTCAACGACATCAACCAATAGAAAGAACAGCACGTAGAGACGCAGACCGGCATTGCTCTGTATTGCCTGTCGGATCTGCGTGTTGGCGTCCCGCAGATTCTCTCTGTATGTACCCACAACAGTGCCAAATATCCTTTCTATGTCCTTCTCTTGTTCCAGGACCTTCTCAGTGAACACCTCTTGTAGCTCAGCAATATGCACTACTTTGGTTTCTATTTGTCTCACCTGTAAAGAGAAATACAAGTGTCACTCATATATAGACTGGCTCCATGGCTGGTATCGTAAAACAGGCAACTAGCCAGATATTTAGAGTGTACAAAAGTTGCGTCTCTTATACAGAGTGGCACATACAGGTATGTCAGTTTCCCCAGAAATTGGGATATTTTGTTTCGATAGGTTGGTAACAATGTTAAGTTGGCAGCACAAGAATAATTACATTGTTGTCTGTTCCAGTGGCTAGTGTAAAGTGACGCTCTTTGCATCTGTTATTTGTTTGTGTGTGTTTTTTAAATGTTTACAACCCAACAACGAGTTTACATCTTTCAGTTGTGGTGGAAGCATAATAAAAATACTGCTATAATAATTGAAGAATTTAGTGGTAAATATTCAGGTATCAATATACCCACTCGACAGTATATTCGGAAGTCAAATAAGAAATTTGAAAACACAAGGAAGCGTTATAAATGGCCCGAAGTGTGGTCGTCCCATGATCAATTTGCAATGAAGAAAACCTGCATCTCTATGCACTCTCTATGCAACTCTTTGCTCAAGCTTTTATAGCCAGTTCTTATAAATCGATTCGTAAGGCATCTGCTGAACTAGTAATATCAAGAGGAAGCGTGCAAAGAAAGATGGCAGATTTGATGAATATCACTTTTAATAAAGCTGGCTGATAAAGCACTTGCAGCTAATCCCCAATCAAATCAAGTTGTAGCAACTAGTAGTTCCAACACTCCAGACCTCTAACCTACAACCTACTACAGTTAGGGAAGTAAAACATATTATAATGTCCTTAAAAAGCAAGACATATCCTCCAAACTTCTCAAGGCCTGCTGTAATGAGCTTGCACAGCCACTGACTCTTCTCATAAATTTTGTCACTTAAGGAGGGTAAATTCTCATGTTACCTAAAATTAGCCAAAGTAATAACCTTTGTTCAAGGAAGGCAACTCTGCTTAAATTTGTAATTATCGCCCAATATCTTTAATATCAACATTGTCCAAAGTTTTTGAAAAAATTGTGCTGTGCCGCCTCTTGGAACATTTGAAATACTACGATCTACTAACAGCACAACAACATGGCTTTATAAAGGGCAGATCTACAACAACAGCAATAGTAAGTCTAGTAGAATGTATTATTGACAAGCTTGAAGCTAGAGACACCACCACTTCAATTCTACTAGACTTCAGTAAGGCGTTCGACTGCCTTGACCATCACCAATTATTAATGAAGATGGCACATTTTGGGGATTGAGAGGAATTACGGCTAGTTGGTTTCCGAAGAGCTACTTCTAGAAGGCAGAACCAAACAGAATGGTTTCTGAGCTTTGAAACAACTTGGGATAAAGGGGTTGTACAAGATTAGTGAAGAATCAATAGCCCTTTCACCAGTCACAAGAGGGGTACCAAACAATGGGGTCCGTTCTTGGCCCTGTAACTGTTTTATATTCTTTTCCACCAGTGACCTCCCTGGATTTTCTGTGCAACAATATTCAAACTACCATCATGTAATGGCTGATGATATGGGTGCTCCTACTAAGTGACAAAAATGCCTAGTAGATTAGAGGTTATTATCATCACACATTGCCATGGAGATGGCCAATTCAATACTGTCCATCAAATAACAACCTGGTTGGCTAAATGATGCTAAAATCGAAAACAGACTAGTTATGGGTAGAAAAGGAAAACACGACAGTAGGGCTATTACCCAAATATTGTTCCTGTGGATGTAGCCTAGTACCTAGGAGTGGTTTATTGGACACATGAACCTGTTGGACTCTAGGCACATAGACAACCTTTGTAAAAAACTAAGTACTCCGGACGTGTATGTTGGTGAAGAAGAATAAAAGAAATTAGTGACAAGAAAAAACAGCAGTTTCGGACTCCCATACTCCGATTATGGTCTTTGTTTATGGGGAAATTTCTGATGTGTTTACGGAATTTAACAAAGAACCTCTTGTTTTATACCAAAAAGTGAGATGGCCTGCGAAATTTTGGCTTGGGAATGCAATCACAGAGAGAGCTGTCGAACAGCTTTTGTCGGAGTATGGTAAATCCTTACCCCGTTAAGTAGCACTCTTACATTCTTCAAGTGATAA
>NW_025784551.1:0-22342 GCF_021130785.1 Homalodisca vitripennis
AAAGACGTATCTTCGGAAGACCTCTTTTCTGGAATGAACGGATGCAAATCGCGTATTCGGCGTATGACGCGTACGTGGCTGGTCTCGTGAACGGCTCACCACTGGACATCGCGAAGGCGTTGTACGACCGTGTCCGCGTGTCTTACGCGATATTTTTCGACACAATCCATGTTACGCACGAACCGACCTTTCATCGCCAAAGTTTTGAATCTGGAGAGTCCCGACCTTTTTTGCATGCACTCTGACTTTTTTGCAGGCATTTCTTTTTACAAACGCTTCGGCCCGAAGACGAGGCGGTCATATCACTCGCCGAAAAAGTCTACGCGGGAAAACAATTTCCGACGTTTGTGGTGATTATGCCGATCCAAATACACCGGAAACTCACGTGAACCGCGCTCAGTACACTGATCAACAGCCTCTTCGACCTTGTGGCTCGACTCGCCGAACGCCGGGTACTCGGTGGGACGAGACCCTCGTTCACGCCCCGACACGACTCGGGCGCCCTCACCCACTTTCACCCTCGCTACAACGGACAACACGCCGTTTCAACAACCACCGAAGGAAGGGGCCGGAGAGGGCGCGAACGCGATGTTAATTCTAGTGACCGATTTGGACGCTCTACACAACTACGTCGCGCTTACGTGTTGTACTTGACGCCAGCACAATTGAATCGTCCGTTACAATGTTAATTTCGACTGTCTGCGACGTCCCACGTCCTCTGCCGGTCTCAGCTGTTGTCTCGCCAGGGAACCGAGAAAACGCAAACGGGACAACACCAAAAAAAAAAATATGATACAAAGTGGCGATATCCACGGTAATTGAAAAAAAAGCGTAGAGACAAAAATCGATTCGATGGGTGAGCGGAGCACCGCGTGCGATGCTGCTTTGGAACGACGCGCCCGTACAGACGATAGAACGCAACAACGACCTGCTCTGTCACGTCCTACTGATGCTGTTCGACAAATGTGTCACGGACGCTCATCGACAGAGGTTTTGAGAACCTCAACGCCAGGCGTGGCTACGCCGTCAACAGTGCAAAAGAAATAGGCGCCGCGACTATTTACACGGGCATCATCGACACTGTTGGTGAGGTGTCCACCCAACCTGGAGGGGTACACGTATCGAGACGGTGGCTAAACACGAGGCCAACATCCAACGCGACGGGTAACCAGAGTCGAGAGTGTCATTTACGATTCAATTCGCCGCCCGACTCCGCGTATCGCGACCTCTCCGGCCGGTGACGGTGTGTAAGGAGTGCACACGAACACCGGGATCGCGACAACTCGGTAACGAGTGATCTCGTACCGAGTGTCGCGTGAGACGGGATGATTTAATTCCGTAACCGGTACACTGCGGAGAAGATCACAACAGTCAGTAGATGGACCGCGGACGATCCTTTTGCGTTTCCTCCGAACCCCCATTCGCGTATCTGTTCTTGGAAGCCGTCGCACACCTGCCACTGGAAGTCCAGTACGAGATCATCGCTTGGCTACCTTACGACACCGTTCGTCCGCGTTGTCAGAGGAGACCGAAAAATTCGGTGCATATTTCTGTGCGACTGTACTGTGAGAGATGGAACCACGTATACCGTATCTGCAGCGGCTGTTCACAAAACCACTACCTGCTTTCATAAATATATATGAATAATAAACGATTTACATTGTATTTTGATTTTTAATTTAATTTATTCCACCAGAAGACTGTCGGTGTTCAGATCAATGTCTAGGGTTACAATGCCATGACAGAGTCAATACCAACAAGTTTCTTTTCCCTACTGTATATTTATAACAAGGTCACGAGTTGTCTGTCGCTATTAGATATAAACATCAAAGGCTGTAGGTACGACCGTTCATTTTTCGAGCAAAAAGCGAATGGATAATACCTTCTCGGGTATCAGGTTTTTCTACCCTCTAATACATCAAACACGAGGATAGAACCATTATTTTCCTACCATTAGGAACAATACGGGGGGGGGTTTTCAACACGTGCCCTCGTGAAAGGACGCGGATGGGAGAATGTCTGAAAATACGTACAACAGTGTTGAAAAAATTAGCTTTATTTTACAAAAGATTATGAAACACCATCACTCATTCTTAACCTTAGACCCATCAAGATTTCGGCTTCTCTTTTCAACGCGAGGTGGACGGCGCTTCCCAGCAGGGTGGTCCCTCCACTGGAACGGACAGTTTCATAACGGCAGTAAACAGTTCGTCGTCGGGGTTTGGCTGTTTGATGTTTGAATTTACCAATCCGCATGTCGCTTGAAATATTTCCGTCGATGGTGGACAACAACGATGTCACTCCCGTGTGCCCCAACGGACCTCGCCAACTGTGCGGGCGTCCTAACGACACGTGTGACGACTTTTGTAGTTGTATACCGCCCCATACTCCAGCAACAGGACGGCAGCAGTCGACGTGACCCATACTCGCCGCTTTGTGCAGGGCGGTCTCTCTGCTTTTATCCAAGCGGTTTGTCTGTACGCCTCCGCTCAGAAGTATTCTCCATTATCCTCGCGTCCCCTTTCGAGGCGATATAATGGAGAGGGAACGGGGTTCCTTGGCTGCAACACCTTACTTCGGCACCCGCCGCGACGATCTTCTCAATACCCCTTACATCCAGGTGCATCAATTTCATTAAAAAGTCATTTTGCGTCTTTAGTACAGAATCCAACATTTTTAAAGACAACTGTAGATTTTTTTTTTAATGTAGATATTTTAACATGCTCCCAAAATTCCTGTATGGAACATCGACTGGATAGTTGCACCTCGTGAACATTTTTAAAATTTCCACCACGACTTCGGAATTGCCCACTCCTTTTTCTTCAAATTTCGTATATCGCGGCCGTCAAAAACACTGGCCGGAGGGTCTATCCCGTAGCTGTCACACACTTTTCACGTCGGCTCCATACTTCAAACAGAGATCGATCAAATCGACGTCCAGCGAAGTTGCAGCTAAATGAAATGCCGAACGCCCCCGAAATTCACCTCCTTCGATTGTACCGTTCAGTCTTGATCCGCCGTTGATTAAAAATCCCTGCCGCATCATATCTCCTATACAATATGGCCACCTGTAATGGGGTAAGACTATCGTTTCGTGTCGTCTCGAGTGAGGGCGCCGCGCGCAATCAATGTGTACAACATGGGATATGCAGAGCTATCAGCTGTCTTCTCTCGAGTGGACGGACGCGTACGGCGACGTGTAACGCTGTGTTTTTTCTCCCGTCGCGGGGACACTTTTGTCTGGATCCGCACCATTCTCCAAACAACAGCCGTACGATTTTAAAATTGTACACATTCACTCACTGCGAGTTGCAGAGGTGTCACCTGCTGGCCCATCCAACTCTTACGATACGGTCGGGGTCGGCTCCGAGGGATATTAGGAGTGTCAGCATCTCTGAATTGTCTTCGGCGACGGCGAGTTGCTGTTGGTGTAAGATGTTCGTTGCACTCGCGGTTCGGGTCGGCACCGTGCTTAATCAGAAGTTTCACATAGGCGGATTAAGTTTTTGGAGACGGAAAATAATGCAAAGGCGTCCGTCCTTTTTTGTCTGTATTGTTTGGATCCGCGTTAACACTCAGTAGAAATTTAACAAAATTGGAAATCGGTTGATTTCACCGCGTAGTGTAAGATTGCTCCATCCTGTTTTCCTGGTGGATTTGCACTGTTATTAGGGTTGAATCCCATATTGATGAGTTTTTTCATACCCGACACTGTAAAAACGCGGCCCCCGACTCGAATGTGGCGCGGAAGACCTTAACGACGGCGTTCTCCTCCATTTTTCTGATCTCCATGAATCCATATCCGTTTATTCCCTCCCGAGTAGAAGACACGGGTGGACGCGACATCTGGATCGACCGGCGTGTTGGTTCTGCTTGAAAGACTGCTCTCTCAACTCGCACAACTGTAGGCCGCGATTCCGTGAAGAGTGGACGATATGTTCCGGTTTGAGGGGGGGACTGTGAGATTAACTGGGCAGTAGTGTGGTACGCTTCCCTGTTATATATAAAAGGGAACCCCGATAAAAAAAAAACATCTAAATTGTAACAGCGTCGGTAACCCGAGTTATGAAACGATATCACCCATCGAGTCAACCGACGTTTACTGACAAACTTGAGTTTGTCGTCGTGTTTCGTGACAACCCCTCCCCACCTCGTTTCCCACTTCTGTCGATGGTATGTTGTTTGTTTCTCGGCGTGACTATGAGGCTGTTCAACCGTCCGGATCGGTATCCCGATCTGTAAAGACCCCGAGCTGAGTTGGATTTTCGTGTTTTCAGTTTGATTAATTTTTATAGACATTTTCTTATCGTTATATATTACGATGGAGCGATGACTGCGCGACGAACTAACAGCTATCATTTAATAATTTAGCCATCTTTGTAATGATGGAATATATATCATAGGAAATGTACGGCAGTACATATGGTCAAACTTACCTGTGTTTTGGTCGTCTTTAGACATAGCATGTATTTCTCTGGAATCAGCATTTCGTCTTGTATCGTAGTTACTCGTTTTTCACAGAACTGTTAATTATTGTAAGATTTAAACGCCAAAACTAAAGGAAAAACAACTAAAAACAGTCCTCAGTTACAACATTAAACTCAATTCACACTCACAAAGACAATAGATACGTAACACTAGGTCCACACACAAAAACCCGATTCTCTGTAAACAAAATACAGATGCTATATATACGTTGTAAATAAAAAAGAGTACAGGTTGTCGGTAAATGGTAAATATGAGTATAATCCGTGGAGGCTGTTCCGTCGGGGTTGAGCGGATCTCTTCAAAGAGTACGGTGTTCCGCATATAATTTCGTCCAGAGGTCGTCGTGACTGTTGTAGTGACGCCAGAGTGCGGTATGTTGGAAGACAGCGAAGGTGAGTTCGATATACCGACGCCGTTCTGTCGGGTAGAAACCTACCGTGAGTTCCTAATGACATAGTGGATAAGGGTCTCACCAAAGAGTACGGTAAGGCGCATACAAGCGACGGGGGAGTTCCGATTGAAGTAGTCTATATAACTATATATATATATATATATATATATATATATATATTATATATATATATATATATATATATATATATAAAATACAAAATCTCTAGGAAATGTATGTAAATATATATATATATATATATATATATATATATATAATATATATAATAAATATATATATATATAATTAAATATTCAGGAGTAAAATAGTACATTTAAAATTTTTAAATATCTAAAAAAACATACTCACAAAAGCGCACTGTTCGCCGTCTTTTACATTAAAAGTTGCGAGACAAACTAAATTTCTCCACGTTAATTGCTGAAAAGTACAACACTGTAATTTACATAATGTACTCTTGCTTTAGTTTGACATATAATATTAAATTATGACACAGTACCTTAGACTTTATTGTGTTGCAACCCCATTTGGAATGCACAGATCTGTTACATAAAACTGAGTGTAAATGTACAGTCTGTTCAGATAGAAGTCAAAATTTTATCTCGTTGAGTGGCAGACTCCACATTGTACCTCTGACTATGAGACCGTGAAAATTGTAATGGCTCTCAACACCAACTTCTAATCCTTTTAACCTTCTGCCCTATTCGAATATGTTGTAACTACTTTATTTGAAGGAGAAGCTCCTGGTATTAAAAGTATAATTGTTTTATTTAGCAGGTACACATAATATATTTCCAAAATATTTCTTTTTTTATTTTACAAGGCGTTTTAAATATACAACATGCAATTATCAGATGTAAATCAAACTATGTGGAACAGTAATAAACATTTTACAATTTAAAAGCAAATTTCATCTCAAAACAACTAATTAAAAGATATTATTAATTAAAAATATAGTTAATATTTATATATGTACTAATTTAGGTTCAAACAGAATTTGATTAGATTTTAAATAAAAGGTAAATTTGAATTGTTTATAAATTATTGTTCAATATTTTATCTTTATATTTATAAAATTTGTAAATAGGTGTTTCGTTTCTAATATATGTTTGGAAACAGTTAATATTATATTATGGCAATATTTATAATATCCTTCATGTTCTTTTTAAATTTTTTAATAGTTAGTTTTGTTTGAACAATGTAAATCTTATCACGTTTATCACAGTAATTGTATTTAATCTCTGCTAATATTTTTATCTAAAATTGGATCTTTTGGGATTCCAAGTTCATTACTTATCTTGTGGAAAATGTTTCAGTATTATGTCTAAATATATTTTTCTTCATTTCTTTATAAAGTTACCATAACTCATAAATTGTAAAATATCTAAAAATTCTAAAGATTACAATGTTTTGGTACATTTTACAAAGTACAATTCATTTCCTTGACTCTGTAAAGTTGAATTAGATAAAAATGAAAAAGATTAAGTGACAATCTTAGTTTATACGATAACTCTAGGTACCTCCTCACGGGTCATCTGACTCACCCTGTAGATTCGAAAATTCTAAAGATCTACCACTATACTACATAGTTATAAATGTCAAACAACAGTTGCAAATCACTCATTCAATATATATTATATATATATATATATTATATATATATATATATATATATATATATATATATATTAAAAAATCAAGTTAAAAAAATATATTTTATACAGAAATACTACGTTTAATATTGGATAAATAGAATGAATGCTGGAATTTTATGTACAAGATGATTTTAATATAATTAATTACTGTATTTAGAGAGCTTAATTTTATACACTAATCTACATATATTTAAATTTAATTTAGGTGCTAGAAAATAACACCAGTAACTCTGCTCCCACGATTTTATGAGAAAAAAGCTAACCTATAGACTTGAATAAGGTCTTCCATGTATGATTTGGCTAAGCACTAAACAAATATTTTATATCCGTCCTATGCGTAGCTAAGATGGTAAGGATAAAACTACAGTATGAAACAATATGTGGTATGACTTGTGTACTATCGTATAACATTTTAACATGTGATATTTAGTGGGTTGATAGTAATTACTGAACATCGTTTAGTATCTAACTTCATTAATAACTTTTATAAATGTATTTATATACGGGAAATACAGAGTTCGATTTGCATGTCTTTTCTATGGATTTGGTTGTACGTTAGTGAAATCGTCAAAGAGTTTATATCATAGGTACATACTTAAATATGTGTCACTTATATTTTGCTTACCTAACACTGAAGAGTCGTTAAAACATTCCTCTACGTTCGGGTTGTTACGAATGAAATCAGCTATATCATGATTATGGTTCTCTAATTGTTTTTAGTAAATTAAAGTAGTTTTTTAAGTTTAGCCTTAGCTTTATGTTCACTATGTACTGCCCTTGTTAGCGTAGCATACAACTCGAGTGGGTGGAAACATTTCACTTATGTATGATGTAAGTCTGTCCACACGATCTAACGAGCACGAACTAACCAATATACATTTTTTTCGTTAGAACTCATACAATAAAGGCACATTGAATTCGGTTTTTAATGCATAAAAAAATTTATGGACTTTGACGTAGCGTAAGTGGGTATTTTATCAATTTTTCTGATAAGTCAGAAATTATTCTCCTACCAATTTTTACGCTCATGACCAAGAGTTGGATTAATTGTATAGTGTGAATATAATTTTTCACATGCTCTGACTAGATAATCCTAAACTTACCTACCTCATATTTTATACTGTTTTCCTACTTAATGTTTCAAAGCAAACGATTTTTGGTTATCCTAATTAATTTGTTTATTTTTAATTTAACTGATTCATAATGCATAACAGCGATGTATGGTCAGATTTATTTTCCTTTAACCAATATTTTAGTTTAGAAGCGGGGTTTTTATAACATCTGCAGTCTAGATTGAGATTCTAAAAGGCTGTCATATCCATTTAATTTATTCAATGTAGATCACGACCATGCTCTAACTACAAATTTCATCTATGGTCCCGGCTAAAACCCTAGTTGTCTCGTGATTTTCCTTATGCTTGATAGGAACTAAAATTATTAATTTGATTTAAAGTTTTTATATTATATAATAGTCTTTCGTCCCTATCATTAGCATTAAGTAAATTAATTAATCGATATTTACTGAACCATATCGAACATTATACTGCGATAATATTATTCATTGCTACCATTCATGACCCTCGATAAAATAGCAATTAAATATGATTTCTAAAATCAAATAAAATAAAGTTATATTTATACAAATAGTTAATTACCGACATTTAAAGTCGCCTGTATTATCGAATTCCATAGCTATTCGTTAGTCGGTTTATTTGTAATCTTAACATCAATATTTTCATACATTAGTTTAGTAAGGATAGACATTTTATATTTAAATTTGTTTTAAATGTTCACACTTTTCTATGATCATCTTAGCTATTATTTTCTTATAAAATTTTTACCAATTGAATTTTTTTATTTCGGTTGTGAGAGTAGTTAGATCCAAGCAAGGCATAATTAAACTCGGTCAAAAGCCAAAGCATGCATTAAAAAAAAATTAATGGTGATGAGCAGGAATCACATGTAAAAAAAGTACCGTAATGTTAATAACAGTTAAACGTGTTGCTATTGTTGATAAAAGTTACAAGACTACAAAAAATAGCTAATAACTTTATATTCATAAATATAGTTAATTAGTTACTTTTATTTCCATTAGTCTTCTGTTATGTATTCCATAGCTATTTGTTGGTCGTTTAATGTATATTCTTAACATTATCATTTCCATACATTAGTTTTGAAAAAAAAAAATTACCTTTTAATATTTAAATTTATAAAAGATTTCCACAATTTAAAATGATCAATTAACTATTGTTACCATATAAAATTGTTTAACTTATTGAGTTATAGTTGTTGTTATGAGAGTAATTAGATTCAATTAAAACATTACTAAATGCACTCAAAACCAAAGCATGCTCTTTAAATAATAGTAAATAATGAACAGGAAAGTATATGTAACAAAGTACAGTAACATTATTAAGAGTTACACGTGTTAATGATAGTTACAAGGCTTTCCTGCTGAGTGCCCATCTAGAGGTCATTATGGCGACGCTGTGAATATTATAATACCTTTTATCTCTACTTCAAAAGAGAACATTAACCTCAGTCGTGAGACTAACATAAACGCTATAAAGAAAACAAAACTTAAACTATGTTTAACAAATTAAATTTTTAATAATTTATGTGGAATAATTTAATGGAGTATATCTCTTATAGGTATTGTTTATATATCTAAAGGGCTTCTCATATATTATATTTTATTTCTTATTTATTTATATTGTTATAGTAAATTATAAACTATCATCATCTAATGAAACTGTATTTACATTGAGGTATAATCGGAATCACGTGTGTCATGTATCTTTATTTAAATGACAGATTTTACGTATAAGTCTAGATACACTCCTTTAAAAGTCAAATAATGTAATTAAGAACAATAGATTATGTATGGTATTTTTATACCAAGCAGGGATCACTTCTGGCTTGTTTATACCTTCTAGTTGAACCAACCACTAGGCACAGCAAAACTGATGTGTCAATTAAATCTGGGCAACCATATGCATGTACAGGATCGGTACATCACTAACTGCAAATGTCGAGATTCTGTTGGAAGGGTAATTCGAATAGGTCTTGTCTGCTGCGAGAGATGCCTGTTGCAATTGTTGGGATAATTTCCCTAAGAGTAAGAGGTTCCTTCTAGCCTCAACAAGCGTGTTACACCCCCTTCCTGCTTTGACTGGAGAGGCTAGTTCAGAACTGGCCTCCACTTCTTTCAGTGGGACATGCCTTTGATATTAGTTTCCTACATTATTATTCCTCTAGGATCTCGATTATAAGCAGTCCTTACCCTAAACCTTAACCATCTTAAATATCTTGTAACTCCGAAAGCAGGGCAAAGGACTAATTGCAATTTATACGCTTCTTCTCCTATAAGAAAAAAAAGTTGTTAATTTTAGGTGATTTTTAGGCGCAATTTTTAGAAGCTATTGTAACAGCAGTGTCCGTCTTGGAAAACCACTATCTTGGATTTATGAAAAAGTTTTAAATGGGAAGCTCATCATGGTACACATAATTTTAAGTGCCTTTTTCGTGAACAATAAACTTAAAATCTGTTTAGAAATTATTCAATAATTTTTTCATTGCCTGTATATTTAACGAAAGGACTTAGACTATTTCAGGTACATTCAGCGATTGATTTTACAATCATATCACTTGCACTTGAACCTTTAGTAATAAACCTGTATGGGTTGTAAACCGATACCAGTAACTTTTAATAACAACAGAAAGTTAGATAGATATGACATTATAACACAGAATTTAGTATCTTATAATAATTCGTAAAATTATTATATCTCAATTCGTCTGTGGAATATAGTAACTAGACATCAATCCACTAACATTAATATTAAATATGTTGACGTAAAATAATATATTTATTATGAAATTGACAGATATTCCAGTGCAGTGTTTCTTAAATACCCCTTTAGCGTTTTCCACAGATTAATACTTAGACGGCAAAAAATTGTATACCATAGGATAGGTGTGACGTACTTATTTTTTAATCAATATGTACAAATAAAGTCATAAGTATTTCCACACTATTCCATTCAATTTATGTTTCAAAACTGCCTGACGTTATTAAATAATTAAAGATTTTTTATAATCGTTATTAAATCAATTGTTGATATAATTATAAATTATAATTCTTCAAAATTTTTATGGAACTTTATAAAATCTCATAATACATTTTCTTTCCAATTGATAACATTAAAATCTTTAAATCATCGGATACTCCATTAAATATCAAACAATTAGAATAGCAAAGGAAAATAATCTCTATCAAATACTGAATTCTTCAAAAATTTATTTAAGTAAAACAACAATACGTAATATACTAAACCAATCATATGTTTAGAGTGTAGAGTTTTTACAAGTTTCGATAATTTCTCGTTATTCGCCACGCGAGATCATGGAACAAACAAGTATATCAGAGAAGTAAAAAATTAACAAATATTATTAAAACAATGGCCCATCCGATCCAGTAATAGAAGCTTCCTGTGTTAATGCGTTTATCTCGAATTTCACTGTAAATCTGCCATTCATACTGAATCTCCTGCGGTGTTTTGCAACGGAAACCAAACAGAATATGTCATGTGCTGTTCTACGTGTCCATGCAGTATATATTAGAGCCTGGACTGTTACAGCTGCTGGAGGAATATTTAACAAGTTTAATTGTTTAAGCGATAGTACGACGCGATGTGAATTGGAAAACCGGTATGTTAGTAATAGTTTTTTCTGTGGAAATAATGTTGGTTTATATAAAGAACTGTATTACCCTAGATTGCGACAAGAGTGGCGTGTAAAGAATGAAGAAGTTTATATGGAGAAGTTTATTGCAATGTATTATTGATGACAATAATAATGTTTAAAGTTAAGCTATAATCCTACAAATAGTAAATGGAAATAAAAGCTAACGAGAGTTACCATCCAGGTGCCACCTCATTTTAAATATAGCAGGAAAAGACTAATCATGGTAAATACTTAAGTTTTCTAGATCAGTGAAATGGCACCTTTGAAATTAGCTAACAATATATTAGGTTAATTGGTTAATTCCATATATTTCCCTGATAATTTGAAAGATGTTAGCTTTTTATCGTTTTTTTCGCCACCTCAACAGTCCCGGAGGATAACAAGTTGACCCTTGCATCAGACTGCGAACAAATCGTCACACAAGCAAGCATCTTGGTTTACATGCCGTCACTGTCGGATAACAATTAGTATACCCTTACATTAATCACTGCTATTTTATTACAATATTTACGTTAGATAAATTTTACTTTTATAACTTCATTCTATTTCATGAAAATAGAGTCAACAAGTAAATTCCTCAAGTATCTTAGAAATAAATGCATCGCTGATCTTCTCAACTGTGTAATATAAGTTACTTAAAGTTTATTTCATAAAAAAACCTTGATTTAAGCAGATAAACTGATACTATTCTATAAATAACGTATAAACTACTTTACAGATTGTACTAAAGTTCCACATGATAATTCCTAGGTAAACTCCTATTTTGAAAATACTTAAGGGCTAAGCTCCAATGGCCTTCAAAGTTTGATAAATGCTACTTGAAATACATTACAACAAACAAATATTATAATTAAAAGAGCGAGACAAGAAAATTATAAGTTCTACGATAAACATTTTTATAGGCGTTTTAGAAAATAATAAGTATGAAGAGCTTGCTCATTACTGCGATGCAGATATTAAATACAATGTTACTACCTAGGGTTTACTATAAATGATCATTGGAGACAGCTTTGATATCTGTTATGTAGAAACTTATTAACAATAGACCTGTATCTTTACCGTTTTGTAATACATATAATGTATTTTCTTTATTAACAGACGAATATCAAATTAAAGTACATGCAACTGATAGTAGTCCTGCAGTTATGGATCATTCATCTCATTCATTTCCAAGATACGTCAGCAATGTCTTTGTTATTTGATGTTTTGACAAAGTATTCATGGTAAATAAGTGAGAAAATTTCCTAAATTACGAAAATATTGAAAAAAAAAATTTAAACAACTTTAAAATTTCCAGTTTGCCAGACAAGAGCCTAGTGTGTGCTTAATGAAAACAAAATTGATAGCTGGAAGGCCGAGCTCCCCTAGTGATAGTGTGTGCGCGTCTGGGAGCTATAGTAGCCTGATACTCTGGGGGCATGAGGATCCGGGCAAACAATAGGTTCGTCCATTAACGTTTTCACTATAGGGCATCAAAGTAACTGTCTCCTACTAAAATCTTTATATTCTTGTTAGGATTATTAGCTATAAAAAGTTTTATGTAGAAGTATAAAAGTAGTACTATAAACTATAAAAGGGTCCCAAGAAAAAGACTAAAAAATTGTATACGGAATAATAGGGCACACTTTAAATTTATCTTTCTACTGAACCCATTAGACAGGAAATACGGTCTGTGATTGTATAAAAATTATTTTGAGAACAGTTTAAAACGCGTTTTAGATATTTTAACATATTAAACATAAAAGCATATTAAGGGACCTGCTTACTAATAACTTTGAATACAACGATTATGCTGAGTATAAAAATAACCCTACATACGTAACAATATGGATTTCGTGTAGACGGATATTTAATAGTAATGGCTGTCATTTGACCTGATTAGAAAAACCTTTGGATTTTGTAGTAAATTTTTACGAATGGGATCAAAATATTAACATTAAAATTTTTCTCTCTCATCGCAGGAGAAATGAATTACGTTTAAAACATTTTTAGCGCTTTACAGGAATCATTCCAGTCCATAATGATTTTAGTGATATCTTCAATGTGTACATATTTTAGTATATATGAACAATTATTATTTTGTGTCTTAGTCTTATATGCCAAGACTACTGGGAACCTTATTAGTAAGTATAATGTCTTTTGGATTTTTGTATACAGTTTTTTCGTACAAATGATTATTCAGCGAAAACAGATAGGTGGCCAGCAATTTTTGTGACCTAATAATAAGCAGTTTTCTTCCTGGAACATACGAAATTTATGTACATAGTTTCATGTATCCGGGAAGCTTGTATGGAATTTAACTTATTTCAAATACCGTCAGATAAATAGACGGACATATTTTAATATATCCCTGTGGGGTACTTCGTACGAAGAAGTACACAGGAACAATAAAGGTTTTTGAGATTCTTAAGGATCGAGAAAGACTTAGGCTGTAACAATATACATATAAAAAATAGTGACAGGAGAAATCTGACAAATCCTGAGAACAGTAGAGTATACCATTGGGGATCCCAAGTACTTCTATGATAAGTCGGGAAAATGAGAAGTCAGCTCGCCAGAATGACGCCTGTGTTTTTTCCTACTGAAGCCTGTGGTCTTTGGAAAAAATAAGGTTTTGCAAAAGTAACATTGTTTGTTGTATGTTCCTTCTCTCTAGTGGCGTGACAAATAATAACTTATCTCTATTAATATTTTCTATTCTTTTTACAATTAATAATTTCACTTCCTTGATAGTTTAACTAAAAATATTTATTCGACTCAAGATGAAATCCTATATAAATCGTTTTTAATTTGTACATATTCTACGTTCCAATTAATATCTACAATTTTATCACTGAATTTAATATAATGGAATAAATCATTTTCATTTGATCAGTTATTTGTACATTCTTATAATAAAACAACTTTTATTTACAGGTTGACATATATAAATATGGATAAAATGTGTACATAAGTGACTAAATCATTATAACACTACTAAAATAAGCAGCAAATAATTATTTTGAAAGTTTTTATACATAAACATAGTAACTAAAATAACAATAGAATTGCATTATTTTTTTTTAATATATTAAATATCAATACTTGTATTTTGCAATAATTGTATGTTATTTTCAAGTTAAGTGTATTTTTTCATTATATTCTTCTTAGGTATTATTTTGTTATAAGTTGTTAGTGTTAAGTATAATATACGATTACTTGAGTCTAATATAATACAATATAATTTTAAACTCTTTTTAGTGACTCTACAATATTAATTTAAGAAATCCCGCAGAAAAAATAGGTACCAAGTGTCACGTAACTGGAATAAATCTGTGTACATTCAAAGTTTTAGGTATATATGGGAAACACCTATACAACACCATTACACCAGTATGATATTATATGAGAAACAATAAGTTACAATAATGTTTATTAACAAATAACGTACATTAGGATTTTCTCGTGGCAATACACTTATCCCTAATGCCAACGTACAGATTTTCAATAAACCTCAGCAAAATATAGCCCCTTGACAGATCTCGATGTTTACATTACTATAATCAAATTTATGAAAAATGTTAAGTCAGTTAGTTTTTTTTAGATATCTTGCGGACCTTGCGGACAAAAGCGAAATGGACATAAATAAATAAAATTTATGCAGCCCCTCAAGTGATATATTTTACAAACACTCACCCTGTCACATCCAAGATCAAAGTCTACTGTGTTCTTGCTGAATTAGCAAAAAAATGATGTATTTAAAAAATAACCTTAAAATCTGAGCCATGTTAATTTAAACTCTGGTTAGGGAGAAAAAAAAAACCCTCGAACAAAGCTGAATAATAGTCTTATGAAAGAATCTTTGTATGTATGAAGTAACTATACGTTTTTGTATATTTATAATATGTTGCGAAATATAAAGTATATGGAGATTCAGATTAAGGTAACATAACGATTTTAATATATATATATATATATATATAAAATATATATATATATATATATATATATATATATATATATTAATGTAATGAAAATAACTAAAACCCTTTAAATTAAAACTTTTTATTACATACACGTGTTTCGGTTTTTAACCATCTTCAGTGTACATTAACCTCTAAATAAATAAATAAATAATAAACAATGAGATATACACATGTGGACCTTTTAAACATATGTTAAATTTAAATGACACAGTTGTAATTTTCTTATTAGTAATCTGTATTTAATATTTAAATTTTTTCAAAAATTGGATTTGTCTTATTTTTCAGATTACTATTTAAAATGTTATGAGGATCTTTATTATAATTTAGATAAATGTGTAATTTCTTCTTTTGTGTTTTAATTTCTCTCCTTTCCTTTCGATATCTAAAATTTCCATGTTCTTTTCAATATTTGTGTAGTTATGGTCAGTCCTCCAATAAGTGTTCAGCAAAATTTGATTTTATTGTAGACATGTTATTTGTTTTTAAAGCTTGTATGTGTTCTTTAAACCTTTTATTAAAATTTCTTCCAGTTTGCCCAATATAATTAGCTTTCACAGTCTTGTATACTCCAGATTGTTTGTATAATTCCTGTTTGTCATCATTTTGGTTGACTTTGTTTTCAATAAGTTTAAATGTATTATTTCTTGTTTGGGTGACTGATGGAGAATATTTGAATTTTGAAAGGTTTTTCGAACAGCTTTGTTTTAATTTAGTATTGAATGGTACACATATATATTTTTGAATTTCTGTAGTTATTATGATTAGGTAGTATTTTGTTGGTTTTATTAATTTTTCTTGTTTTCTTCTTAATCATTTTGTCTACAATTTGGGGTTGATATCCATTGTTGACAGCTAGGTATTTTTATTATTTTTATTTTTTATTTTTATTTTCATCACATAAAAATTAATAAAACCAACAAAATACTACCTAATCATAATACTACAGAAATTCAAAAATATATATGTGTACCATTCAATACTAAATTAAACAAAGCTGTTCGAAAAACCTTTCAAAATTCAAAATTCTCCATCAGTCACCAAACAAGAAATAATACATTTAAACTTATTGAAAACAAAGTCAACCAAAATGATGACAAACAGGAATTATACAAACAATCTGGAGTATACAAAATTAACTGTAGTGACTGTGAAAGCGATTATATTAGGCAAACTGGAAGAAAATTTTTAATAAAAGGTTTAAAGAACACATACAAGCTTTAAAAACAAATAAACATGTCTACAATAAAATCAAATTTTGCTGAACACCTATTGGAGACTGACCATAACTACACAAATATTGAAAAGAACATGGAAATTTTAGATATCGAAAGGAAAGGAGAGAAATTAAACACAAAAGAAGAATTACACATTTATCTAAATTATAATAAGGATCCTCATAACATTTTAAATAGTAATCTGAAAAATAAGACAAATCCAATTTTTGAAAAAATTTAAAATATTAAATACAGATTACTAATAAGAAAATTACAACTGTGTCATTTTAAATTTAACATATGTTTAAAAGGTCCACATGTGTATATCTCATTGTTTATTATTTATTTATTTATTTAGAGGTTAATGTACACTGAAGATGGTTAAAAACCGAAACACGTGTATGTAATAAAAAGTTTTAATTTAAAGGGTTTTAGTTATTTTCATTGCATTAATATTAATAGATAACCCTATAAGTGGAGTTAATAACATAATATATATATAATGAATATATAAATAATGACATCATCAAACTTACGTTTTAATACACTCATGTTATATATATTTTTTTGTAAATTCATTTCCAGTAATTCCACTTTAGACAGTAAAATACAATTTAGGTTACCAAGTAAATAAATTTTTAATTTATTTTTGCAGGCAGTTATTACAGAATTGCGAAATTATATTTAATTGAGATTTATTCTATCGAAGTTACATAAGCCACAATATATCGATATTTATTTGAGAGTGTCACGCCTAGGAATAGTAGGCGTAATTGAAATAGACCTTGCAAATTAAAAAAATAAAACGTATCAAATTAAAAATTTTTTTTACATACTGTCCCAAAAATTTGAGCTATTTACAATATATTATTAATATTAATATGGTAACTTACATTTTTCTTCTTCAATGATACGAATAGTATTATAATTATAACAAAATTTATTACGATACGTTAACATAAAAACCATAAAAACATAAAACATAAAAGTTTGATTATAGTTTTTTTATTCTAAAGGCCATAGTCACAAAAGGAGTATTATAAACGAAACTTTATTCACTATATATAAACTATTAACGGACGATGGCCTTTAATAATCTATAATATAACATCTAAACGAAAGTTATATCGTTTAATTATTCCAAACCATTGATCTTTATTTGTAAACTGTTTGTCGTTTAAACGTTAGAGATTTGACAGACTGTAACAACATATCATATGAAATAACAATAACATATGATTACCTTTTATAACTGTTATAGGTAATTTCCATGTATTAAGAACTTTAAATATTCTTTCAATAAAAGTTGGAAACAATATTAAAATATGACCTCTTTAAAATAACGTATTACGATACAGAGTTTATATTAAACACAGATCTGATATTATTTAGACATAGCAACTAGTTAGGAAGTGTTTTAGAGCTGGAATTTATGATAGTCGAGACCAAATAATAATGAACAATAATAATTTCCTTTCTTCCATTTGCCAAAACGCAAGTTTTGTTGCTTTTATAAACTAAAATAGGTAATTTCGTCATGGACTCAAGAACATAATATTTGTAAATGAAATAATCAGCATATTTTATTTAGAAATCATATTTTGATAGTACATTTTAAGTATCATGTACATGCTGGTTGTGTACATTAAAAATTATCATTTTAACTAAATGAAAAATGTAAAATATAACAAAATTATAAATTAAAATCTCATTGTCTAAGAATTGAGATGTTATTTACAGTCTAAGGAGATCGTGAGTAAGCTTTAGAGAAAACAAAGTTCAATAACGACGTGAAACGTGTCGTCAACTGCTTATAAAAGTTCAAAGGCTATCCTGCTGAGTGCCCGTTATACGGGTCATATACCTGGATATGAGGCTGAGAATGTTGCACAACCTTTTCTTCTCTCTTATCACCTGAGCACATTCACTTTATTTGTGAAATGTGTATGACTCTATTTATTTTAATCTACCGACTATGTTATTGAACCTTTTTTATACACGTAGTTAATTAATCATAACGTCACAAAATGATTATCCTGCTTTGATGTGTATAACTAATAGATTGCAATTGGTTCCGGATAATAGTTTTTAATTTGTTTATTTAGTTATTAATGTTTAACAATTATTTATGTGTATATTGTAATTTATTGCTAATTTTGATTAGGTTATTGAAAACATGACAGTGCCTATATTAATAAGAAAATAGAAAAGTAATAAAATATTGGTAAATAGGAAAAAATATAAACTAAATTGGGTACAAAAACTATATCAGAATTTTAAGATCTAAAATAAATAAATTTATTAATTTTTTTAATTAACTATCATTGAGTGTAAGCAGAAAATTAAATGCAAACTTTTAAACACTTACAATTATGTTAACTACATACAACTACATCTATAACTATTAACTACATAGTTAAATTATGATAAATTTTATGTTTAACTTCATTACGTACGGCACTGCCATAATTTTGCCTAGGATACTTTTTTTAACAAGACACTCAATCTTGCCTCATAGCTATGCTAGTTTTTTTTTGTTTAACTAGAACCCCAAAGTACAGTTAATACGATTCCCGAATCGTGAAAACTTGTCACATCTCTCTGAATTGCAAACGTGAAGAGGATCATTGAGAGATTCGTAGTGGCAAAGGTATATTAGGGTTCGATGTTTTAAAACGATTGAAACATGAGATGGAGTAAGAGATGTGAGTTTCATTCAAAGCTTTAAATAGCTTAAACCTTGCTCATACATAAATCAAGATTAGTTTTACAGTTTTAAGGTTTAACACTGAATTCTTTGTTTAATTGCCAAAAAAACAACTTGTTGATACAGAGTGAGCTATGTTAATAAGCAGGATTTGTATTTTAGCTGTAAGCATTTAAAATATTAACTTAAATTAAAAGAACCTATAGTTAGTTTTCCCTAAATTAAAAATTATATATATATATATATATATATATATCTATGAGTTTTTAGTTTTGCAATTTCTTGTCGTGTGTTATGCATTTCTTATAACTTATAATACAAAAAGTACTTCCAAAAAATATCCCTTTTATCAAATAAAAAACAGTTAAAAATTAATGGCCGTACATAAAATACAAGCTATGATATTTTTTTTTTTTAATAGCACTTTAGATACTTTTGTAAAACCCAATGTAAGTACCATCTCGCTCTGACACGCCTCATGTTCTTTCAGAGAATAATGTTGAATAATGTATAAAGCGGAGCCAAACCAAATAATTAATTCAGTCCTACTGTAGAGAAACACTATCTATCACAATCATTAGTTTGATCTTTGTTGTCACCCAAAACCGTTAAAGCTTACAACAGCCTGTGATTACAATACAGCTTTTTTTATAAAAAGAATATAGCTTACGGACCTGAATGTTCTTAATTTTTTAAGATGCCTATTTTTGCAATCTTTATAAGTGATTTAAGAGGTGATAAAATATTTTAAAACGTTATACCTTAAACATATCAATTACAAATTTATATATATATATATATAAATATATATATATAAATATATATTATATATTATATATTATATATATATATATATATATATATAAATTTGTAATTGATATGTTTATATATATATATAATTTCAATAAACATTGAATCACAAAAAGTACTTGCTCCGCCGGGAGTCGAACCCGGATCTCTCACTTGCCGGGTGAATGTGCTACCATTACACCACAGAGCGCTTACTTTTTCCGATTCAATTATTTTGTATTTGGCCGTATCTGTCACATATGCGTTTAAATAAGCAAACTAACATATGATCAGATGACCAAATACCTGTCAAACGACTTTAATTGAAAAAATGTTATTGAAATTAAATAAGGTTATTTTAATGGCATCATATACAAAGTGGCTGTGGTAACAAAAGCTGAAATTCATGCATTGTTAGTGTAGGAAGAGGAGGAACATTGACTTCTCAGGCAAATGCCTGGAGGATACGTGAAGTAAGAGACATGAGAAAGTAAGTAGGAGGGGCGCTCAGCACAGTTTGGTTTAAAAATAGTTGATATTTTTTTGTAGTTTGGGTAAAAAACTTTCTGTTTTATTATGTATTCACCCGTGAAGAAAAAAAACTATTAAATTAGGTTAATTTTGTACATATTAATAGTAAGGTCTTATAATTGCGTTGTAAATAAAAAGAAAAATTCATTACGAATGCGCTGTATCTACAGGTATTTACGTACAATTTACAGACCAACCATATGAATTTAAAGGACTCTCAAGTTTTGTTAAGTCCTCCTTATCTTTAGAGTTATTTCCTCCGTGGAGAATTACTAAACGTATTTCATCCCTTGACCCACATCCCCCAATGAACATTGAATACATATGACAGTAAATATAATAAAATCCCACTTCACTTCGCATACTTCTAATTATAACATTTTACTACAATTGTTTTACTAGTTACTTTATACTATTAATATATACCTTATTAAAATGTATGTTATTTTAAATAATTACACATCTATATAATGATACAGCTATTAAAAGAAGATACATTTTTTTGTAAATAAATTACAATATCTGAAGTGATAAATTAGCTTTATAGAAATATTTTTTAAATATACAAAATAAGATATACTGTTCTAGCCATAGTTTCTATTGTAGCAATTTCTTAAATCAAGAACGTAAATACAACAAAAATAAATAAAATAAGGATTACGATACTGAGACATTTTAAAACTTAAAACCGTTATTATACATATTGTTAATTCTACACATTGAAATATTTACGATTCATCTACGTTCAAGGAGACATTACATGAATTATTTTATAATCGTACAACCTGACTTGGCAAATGATTGTGTAGAGAAATAAAAGATTTAGAATCACATACGTATAAGCTTTACTTCGCTGGGTTAAAGGAGTCATCAAGGAAGATTCTCGAAAGCCATTTTACGGCTTCACGTATTTTTTAAATAAGCATTAAGTGAATTATTTCTTATATCACCTAAAAAGAGTAAGCTGTTTTAATATTGGATGTGTACACATATTTCACAAAACGTAATATAACAGAAAAGTTTTAATACGCACAATATAACATTTTGTACCCTACGTTTCAATTCAAGTTTCTCGGCAACTCTTAACGTTGACTATTTTCAAGGAAAAATTATTAAAGTTACTCTATTACTTAAAAAAAAAAAAAAAAAAAAAAAAAAAAAAATGTTTATTTATATTCGTACAAACCGTTGAGTTAATAAAACTTTTTTTGTCTTGTATATAGTTATGGAAACCGTGAGATGACTAAGCTTATCTTCAATTTCAACATACTAACTGAAACATTTCAGTTGTTCTGTGTATCAGCTTTAACCACTTTTTCTTTCGATTATATTTCCTAATGGCTCAACCTTGATAGTTGAAGTTTTTTTGGTAAATTATTTATAATAGTATACAATATAATATGCAGTATTTATATACAACAATAATAAATAAAATATCTATAAATAGTAAAAGATTTTAAAAACATTTTAGCAAATACAAATAAAATAACTATAAAATACATTCATATAAATATTTTCCTATATATTTCAAAATAATTATAAATTTTTTGCTTTTTATTGAATAATATATAAGCTATAATAATATCCTAATAAAATTATATAATTCGTGTTTGTTCTAACTTTAAAAGAAGGTATCTTTTAAGAATAGAATGATTTGAAAATACTGATTTTACTTTTTAGTTAGGTTTAAATTATTAAAGGGAGTATAACATTTGGATTTATGGTTCTGCCAGCTATGTTATTCCACTAGATGATTCTAAATCCAATATTACCTTACAATTTAAATTTTTCATTCTTTTGTATGTGAAATATATCGAAATATATTTATGTATATTTGG
>NW_025784552.1:0-12948 GCF_021130785.1 Homalodisca vitripennis
TCAGGATGAGGGGGGGGTGAACTAGTGAGCATATTGTGTGATACAGATGTGTTTGATTACACAGCGTGACACTCTGCGACAAGATCCGTGTTACTGGGACCCTTGCCCCCAAGGTTGCCGGCAACACTGGCCCAGAATAGTGTAAGGCACTATGATATCAGATGTGGCTGTGGTGTACTAGAGACGCATATTGTGTGATACAGATGTGGTTTGATTATACAGCGTGACACTCTGCGACAAGATTCCGGTTACTGTGACCCTTGCCCCACAGTAGCGGGCAACACCTGGCCCAGAGTAATTGTGGCACTTGTTGATATCAGATGTGGCTGTGGTGAACTAGAGACGCATATTGGGTGATACAGATGTGTTTGACTTATACAGCGTGACACTCTGCGACAAGATCCGGTTACTGTGACCCTTGCCCCACAGTAGCGGGCAACAGGCTAGCCCAGAGTAGTGTGGCATTGTGGTATCAGATGTGGCTGTGGTTGTATAAGAGAAGCATATTGTGTGATACAGATGGGTTTGATAACTCAGCGTGACACTATGCGACACGATCCGGGTTACTGTGACCCTTGCCCCCACAGTAGCGGCAACACCCTGGCCCAGCATAGTGTGGGCACTGTGATATCAGGATGTGGCTGTGGTGTACTAGAGACGCATATTGTGTGATACAGATGTGTTTGATTAACACAGCGTGACCCCCCCCCCCCCCCCCCCAAAAACTATGCGGACACGATTCGGTTACTGTGACCCTTGCCCCACAGTAGCGGCAACACCTGGCCCAGCATAGTGTTGGCAACTGTGATATCAGATGGTGGCTGGTGGATGTACTAGAGAAGCATATTGTGTGTTACAGATGTGTTTGATTACACAGCGTGACACTCTGCGACACGATCTGGTTACTGTGACCCTTGCCCACCACCAGTAGCGGCAGAACACCTGGCCCAGGATAGTGTGGCACTGTGATATCTGATGTGGCTGTGGTGTATAGAGTATAGAGATAGAGTGACGCATTCTTGGTGTGATACAGATGTTGTGAGTTGCGCTGGTGTTGGTAACAACAGCGTGACACTCTGCGGACACGTTAGGTTTACTGTGACCGTTGCCCCACAGTAGCGGCAACAATTGCCCAGAGTAGTGTAGGCACTGTGTATCATGATGTGGCTGTGGTGAAATAGAGACGCATATTGTGTGATACAGATTTGTGTTTTGATTACACAGCGTGACACTCTGCGACACGATTGGTTACTGTGACCTTGCCCACGGTAGCGGGCAAACACCTGGCCCAGCATGTGTGGCACTGTGATATCAGATGTGGTGTGAAGTGAAACTAGAGACGCATATTGTGTGATACAGATGTGTTTGAATTACACAGCGTGACACTCTGCGGACATAGATCCGGTTACTGTGACCCTTGCCCAAGGTTAGCGGGAACACCTGGCCCAGGAATAGTGTGGGCACTGTGATATCAGATATGACTGTGAGTGAACTAGAGACGCATATTGTGTGATACAAATGTGTTTGATTATACAGCGTGGACATTCTGCGACAAGGAATCCGGTTACTGTGACTTTGCCCCCACAGTAACGGCAACACTGGCCCAGAGTAGTGTGGCCACTGAGGATTATCAGATGTGGCTGTGGTGTACTAGAGGACGCATATTGCGTGATACAGATGTGGTGTGATTATACAGCGGGACACTCTGCGACAAGATCCGGTTACTGTGACCCTTGCCCCACAGTAGCGGCAACACCTGGCCCAGCATAGTGTGGCACTGTGATATCAGATGTGGCATGTGGTGTACTAGAGACGCATATTGTGTGATAACAAGATGTTGGGCGCATATGGATTCGCTCGTTTGGTAACACAGCGTGACACTTTTGCGACACGATTCAGGTTACTGTGACCGTTGCCCCACTGTAGCGGCATCACCTGGCCCAGAGTAGTGTGGCACTGTGATATCAGATGCTGGCTGTGTGTGAACATAGAGACGCATTATTGTCGTGATACAGATGTGTTTGATTACACAGCGTGGGACCACTCTGCGGTCAAGATCCGGTTACTGTGTGACCCTTGCCCTAAGGGTAAGCGGCTAAAACCTGGCACCAGAATAGTGTGGGACTGTGATATCAGATGTGGCTGTGGTGAACTAGAGACGATATTGTGTGATGAAGATGTGTTTGATATACACAGCGTGGACACTCTGCGACAAGATTCCGGTTACGGTGACCTTGCCCCCCCAGGTAGCGGCAACACCTGGCCCAGGAAATAGTGTAGGCACTATGATATCAGATGTGGCTGTGGTGTACTAGAGACCAATATTGTGTGATCCACAGATGTGTTTGATTATACCAAGCGTGACACTCTGCGACAAGATCCGGTTACTGTGACCCTTCGCCCCACCCAGTAGCGGGCAACACCTGGCCCAGAGTTAGTGTTGCACTGTGATATCAGATGTGGGCTGTGGGTGAACTAGAGACGAATATTGTGTGAATACAGATGTGTTTGATTATACGGCGTGACACACTGCGACAAGATCCGGTTACTGTGACCCTTTGCCCACAGTAGCGGCAACAGCTAGCCCAGAGAGTAGTGTGGCATTGTGGTATCAGATGTGGCTTGTGGTTGTACTATGAGACGCATATTGTGTGATACAGATGTGTTTGATCAACCACAGCGTGACTACTATTGCGACACGATCGGTTACTGTGACCTTGCCCCACAGTAGCGGCAACACCTGGCCTCCAAGCATAGTGTGTGGCACTAGTGATATCAGATGTGGCTGTGTTGTACATAGGAGACGCATATTGTGTGATACAGATGTGTTTGATAACACAAGGTGACACTATGCGGACAACGGTTTCCGGTTACTGTGACCCCTTGCCCCACGGTTAGGCGGCAACACTGGCACCGAGCATAAGTGTGGTCACTGTGATATACAGATGTGGCTTGTGTGGTGAACTAGAGACGCATATTTGGTGCTTGATACAGATTGTGTTTGGATTACACAGCGTGACATCTCTGCGACACGATCTCGGGTTCTGTGACCCTTGCCCCAAACGGTAGCGGCAACACCTGGCCCAGCATTAGTGTGTGGCACTGTGATATCCGATACTGGGCTGTGGTGGTACTAGATACACATTTTGTGTGATACAGATGTGTTTGATTTCACTAGACGTGAGTCTATGCGACAAAGAATACGGTTACTGTGACCCTTGGCCACAGTAGCCGAACACCTGGACCAGAGTAGTGTGGCACTGTGGTCTGTGGTATCAGATGTGGCTGTGGTGTACTAGAGTCGCTATTGTGTGAGTACAGATGTGTTTTGGTATCACAGCGTGTCACTCTGCGACACGCATCGGTTACTGTGGACCGTTGTCCCCCACAGTAGCGGCAAACCACCTGGCCTGATAGATGGTGGCACTGTGATTTCAGATTGTGGCTTTGGTGAACTAGAGACGGCATTTTGTGTGATACGATGTGTGTGAATTACACAGCGTGACAATCTGCGAACACGATCTGGTTACTGTTGTCACTTGCCCCACGGTAGCGAGCATCTCCTGGGGCCCAGCATTAGTGTGGCACTGTGATTATCAGATTGTGGCTGTGGTGAACTAGAGACGCTAGTGTGTGATACAGATGTGTTTGATTAACAGCGTGACACTCTGCGACAAGATCCGGTTACGTGCCCTTGCCCAAGGTAGCGGCAACACCATGCCAAGAGTAGTGAGCCACTGTGATATCACGATGTGGCTGTGGTTGTACTAGAGACGCATATGTGTGTACTGCTTGTGTGGGAAAACCCTTGTGGGCGAGCGGTTTGCGGACCGGTGATCATGATTGTGCTTCCTTATTCTATTCCCCAATATGAGTGAATGTGCACGTTGCAAACGATCCCTTACTTGAAAAACCGATGAATATGCTAAAATGTTCTGTGTGTGAAAGTTTATTACAATTTTGAAATGTGCGCCGATATACTCGAGTTATACATGGAAGAATCGATATGGGTAACAGAGGCGTGAAAATTGGAAGCTGTAGCAAGTTGTACTAATGCACGGTAAAGGAAAGGGTGCTAAGGATGTAGCTGTGAGTATTATAAATTAAACCACTAGACAAACTACATGCAGAGTATTTAATTAAAATGGAGGAAACAATTAAATCGCAATTTGCAGAGTATGGGGATAAATTTGGTCAGCAGTTAAATGAAATTTAAAACATCAATGGAAAGTTTTCTCTAACAAGCTAGTGGAGTATGAGGGACAGGTAAAAGTTTATTCTTCCGAAGTTAAAGGCTTAAAAGAGTCACAGGATATATTAATGAAGGAAAATGAGAAAGCTAAAGAGAGAAAATTTCCTCACTTAAATCTCAAATGGAGGACATGGAAAACAGTATAATCGTAATAGAAATATTCAGATAGATGGATATACCTGAGGCTAACAATGAGAAGGTGGGTGATGTTGTGCAGAAACTGGTTGATATTGTTGGTGTACAAGTAACTTGCAAAGTGAACATACAAGCTATGGCATAGATTACCCACTAGGCGTGAGGTTGGCCACAAGCCTATAGTTTGTTCAGTTCTCCAACAGTCGGACCCCGAGATTTGTTTATTAATAAAGCTAAACAATCGAAAAGTGAAATCAACTGACTTTGATAGGAATGTCCCATTAACTAATGTGTACATTCTATGGAACTATCTTACCCCCTTCAATAAGAACCTTGCTCCTATAACGCAAAGAAGTTGAGAGAACATGGCTGGAAGTATGTCTGGACACAAGGAGGGTAAAATTATTCGTTAATAATGTATGAAGGGTGCTAGAGCAAATTGTGTTACATCGCTGATCAAGTTAGATGGGCTACTGAAACGTAAATTCCAAGGAAACAGCGTCGTAAACGATGTTGTGTGAAATGAGTAGCCAAAAGTATATAATACTCAATTTTCATGCAAGAGGAATTCTGTATGTAATTGTACTTGTTACAATTTGGGAAATTTTTGTTTTAAATATTCGTAGTTTAAGAAAAAAAAAAAAAAATAAAAAACATTATGCGATGAACTATGCATTTAACTAAAAAATTTAAAAGAAAACATATTATTTAATTATATTAACGGAAGTCTGGATTAAGAGTGGAAGAGGAGGATAAATATCAAGTGCCCGGATATGACTTGTTGCTACAACCAAGACCGGATGGGCAGGCAGGTGGTTGTCTGGTCTGTGTATGTTGAGTCAACAATGCGATACTCTTATCAGCTGATTCTACTGCCCACAGCTGAGGTAATAAGTGTCGGTGGGTCAGTGTCTTGCACAACAATAACAATCTTCAGTTCAACTGTGTGCGGAGTATACAGGCAGTGTAAATTCATCTTTTAATCAGTTTCAGGCCGATTTTGAGAAACATTTTGAGTAAAAACAAGTAATCCTACAATTATCTCGGGGGATATGAATGTATGTTTATTTATTGAAGATAATAATTCAAACAAAAAAACTATCTTAATTTAATTTCAGCTTTTGGATTTAAAAGTTTAATTAACATTCCATCTCAGACGTGGTTAATAACAGCTGAAACCTGTATAGATCATGTCCTTTTTAAGACAATTTCAATACCAGTAAATGTTGACTGTATCGTTGTTGAGCTTAACATTTACTGATCATTATGCTCTGAATATATCTATTTCTAAGTTATTCAATGTTAACTGAACGACCAATAAATTACGGCAGATTGGTAGACTACAAAATGTTAAGAAGGCAGTTGCAAACTAGCTAGTTGGAATGTTGTTTTACAATGTTGATGTTGTAGATTTATGTGTATCAAATTTTTACAAAATTTATAATAAATGTTATGTGTCTTCCTTGTACGTTAAAGAAATTTAATAGTAAATGTAGAGTAAGAGGAAATGTATGGGTCACAGATAACTTGGTACTAATAATCAATTAGGAAAAATTGTTATATATAGGGAATACTGTAAAAATAGATTTAATATAGCATTAAGGATAAAAGAGTATAATAATCTTTCAAGGTGTATGTTAACTGGGTCAAAATTAGCGAGAGCAATAATTGGATTATTATTCTTCATTGATTGGTCAAATGTAAAGGTGACTCCAGGAAATACTGGAATGTTATTAAAGTTCATTGTTAAAAACAAAAGGTGTTCTCTTGTCACTATAAGAATTATTGGTAATTTAGTTGCTGTTAGTGGGTAATGAATATTTAATTGCTAGTGAGTTTAATAATTATTATAAATTCTGTTATTCCTGAATTAAAAAATAAAGCATTTTGTCTTATGACATGTTTATGGATAAAATGCAATAATGAAAATGAACTTTGTTGGAAGTTTTAATTGTACTTACCTTGGACGTGGTTCAATTAAGTCATGGTCAATAAAAGACAATATCGTAGTACGGGTGTGGTACGGTATTAATATACGTACTGTTAAAAAAATTCTTGATGTATTTGCTCCTCTTTAGTATAGTATGTTCAAAAAATCTTTAGAAAAGGCAAGAAAGAGTACCTGATGAGTTCAAAAATGGCCATTGTAGTCCCGATTTTTAAGTATGGTGATAAATCGGATTAAATCGGAAGTATGTCTTACCGCCCAATTTCCGTTATTAGTGTAGTAGCAAAGATATTTGAGACAATATAATTAAAAATAAAAATACTTGATTTCTTTACTCAAAGATCACTCTTTTCTAATAATCAGTATGGATTTATTCCTGGTAGAGGGATAGACCTAGCAGTTGAGAAACATGTGAGTTCTATTGTAAATGCATCAGATAAATATAAATATACAGTGGCTGTGTATCTAGACTTTCAAAAAGCATTCGATGTATTAGATATTAATTTGTTGTTGAATAAATTTGGGAAATTTGGTTATGGTGGATTGGCTCTTTCAGGTTAAAATCTTTTTGTATAGGAAGAAAACAAGTTGTTAAAATTAATAATGTTATTAGTGATCCATTGGAATTGTACTTTGGCACAGCTCAAGGCGGAGTCCTGGGACCTCTTATGTTCCTTGTGTACATCAATGACTTGTTAGAATTAGATATGTATTCAACTGTGTTTGCTTATGCATGATGACACTGCACTAGTGTGCTCTGCCTACAATAAGCAATCACTACAGCTTAAGATTAAAAAAGATCTAGATAAGGTTCTCTCAATGGCTGTCAACAAACCGACTTTTGATAAATTCTACTAAGTCTAAGTGTATAGTTTTTTATGATTATCACCTCACTAATGAGCATTTACAACGGGAATTTAATTTGATGTGTCATAAGCACCAGTGTATTTATAATTGTGCTTGCAGTAATATTGAGGTAGTTGACTATGTAAAATATCTAGGCATGTATATAGATAAACGCCTTAAATGGGACCATCACATTAATTTTTTATCATTGAAATTAAGAAGGGTAAATTTTATGTTTTGTATCATCTTAAAGGTTTTGTAAGAAGTGACCAATTAATGAATGTTTTATCTTTCTTGGGTTTGAAAGTCTAATGAGGTTTGGAATTATTCATTATGGCGGAGCCTACAATTCTTGTTTAAAATCAGTTATTATGAATCAAAGGCATGCTGTGAGAACTATATACAATGTAAAACGCATGGACAGAATGAGCTTCCTTTTTAAAGAAAAGAATATATTAACATTTGAGCAACTTCATAAGTATTCAGTAATCTTGTATATTACCAAATTTATTTACCAATTTGACCTTAGAGAAAGTAATAGAGTCACTAGAGCTAGTCAACAGATAGTTTTAAGATTTCCTTTCTTAACTAAAGAATCAAGTAGACACCAGTTTTGCTATCTGGGTCCCAGAATATATAATAACTTCCTGCTGCACTATGGCGATAGAATTATGTTTAAAAAAAAACCCAAGGTTAAAGATGAAAGCACTTGAATATTTGAAAAGTATGCCAGTTGAATAACCTAAAGTATTGTTAAATTGTTGGTCTTGATCCAAAATGTTTTTGTTATACGTGCTTCTCTATTTATTTTTTATCTTGTTATGCTTGTGTTTGTTAATATTTTGTTATATTTTTTATTTGTTTTATGCTTTGTATATTTGTTATTTTTTGTAATATTTGTTATATTTTGTATATTTGTTATATTTAGTATATTTGATATTTATATATTTTATGTATTTGTATATAGTTTAATATAGATAAGTGTGTATAGTAATTTATATAAAGGATATAGACTGCTTAGCCTGTACCGCTTGTGCCTCATAGTGGTTAATCATTCATAGTATGTGGTGTTGTAGTTTTGAGCTTGTATGTGAGCATTTAAAATGTAAGAAAAAAAAAAACCAACTGCACTCCCGCGCACGCGCATGCTGGCGCATTGGGAGAGATATTGTTTATTTGTATTATATGAAAATTGTTTGTATAAAATGTTCTTGAATCTTGAACTTGAACTTGAACTTGAACTTAAACTTGAAGATCGTGTTTGATAACACAGCACGTGACACTCTGCGAACCACGATCCGGTTTACTGTGGACCCTTGCCGGGTCCACAGAATAGCGGCAACACCTGGGCCCAGGCATAGTGGTGGCACTGTGATATCAGGATGTGGCTGTGGGTGTGTACTAGAGACGCATATTGTGTTGAAATACTAGATGGTGTTTGATTACACCAGCGTGACCACTCTGCGACACGATGTACCGGTTACTGTGACCCTTCGCCCCAAGGTAGCGGCAACGACCTGGTGCCCAGAATAGTTGTGGGCACTGGTGATATCCCAGATGTGGCTGTGGTTGAACTAGAAGACCAGCATATTGTGTGATACAGATTGTGTTTGATTATACATGCGTGACACTCTGGCGACGTTTGACAAGAAAATCCGGTTACTGTGAACCCTTGCCCCAAGGTTTTAGCGGCAACACCTGGGCCCAGAATAGTGGTGGACACTCGTGATATCAGATGTGGCTGTTCTTGTGGTGAATTTCTAGTAGACGCATATTGTGTGATATCAGATGTGTTTGATTATACAAGCGGGACTCACTCTGCGACAAAGATCCTGGTTTACTGATGACCCTTGCCCCACAGGTAGCGGCAAAACACCCATGGCCCAGAGTAGTGATGTCACTGTGATATCAGATGTGGCTGTGGTGAACTAGAGACGCATATTGTGTGATACAGATGTGTTTGGTAATACAGCGTGACACTCTGCGACACGATCCGGTTACTGTGACCCTTGCCCCACAGTAGCGGCAACACCTGGCCCAGAGTAGTGTGGCACTGTGGTATCAGATGTGGCTGTGGTGAACTAGAGACGCATATTGTGTGATACAGATGTGTTTGATTACACAGCGTGACACTCTGCGACACGATCCGGTTACTGTGACCCTTGCCCCAAGGTAGCGGCAACACCTGGCCCAGAATAAGTGTGCACTGTGATATCAGATGTGGCTGTGGTGAACTAGAGACGCATAATTGTGTGATACAGATGTGTTTTGAATTATACAGCGTGACACTCTGCGACAAGATCCGGTTACTGTGACCCTTGCCCCAAGGTAGCGGCAACACCTGGCCCAGAATAGTGTGGCAGCTGTGATATCAGATGTGGCTGTGGTGTACTAGAGACGCATATTGTGTGATACAGATGTGTTTGATTATACAGCGGGACACTCTGCGACAAGATCCGGTTACTGTGACCCTTGCCCCACAGTAGCGGCAACACCTGGCCCAGAATAGTGTGGCACTGTGATATCAGATGTGGCTGTGGTGTACTAGAGACGCATATAATGGTGTGATACAGATGTGTTTGGTAACACAGCGTGACACTCTACGACAAGATCCGGTTACTGTGACCCTTGCCCCACAGTAGCGGCAAACACCTGGCCCAGAGAAGTGTGGCACTGTGGTATCAGATGTGGCTGTGGTGTACTAGAGACGCATATTGTGTGATACAGATGTGTTTGATTACACAACGTGACACTCTGCGACACGATCCGGTTACTGTGACCCTTGCCCCACAGTAGCGGCAACACCTGGCCCAGCATAGTGTGGCACTGTTGATATCAGATGTGGCTGTGGTGTACTAGAGACGCATATTGTGTGATACAGATGTGTTTGGTAACACAGCGTGACACTCTGCGACACGATCATGTTTACTGTGACCGTTGCCCCACTGTAGCGGCAACACCTGGCCCAGAGTAGTGGTGGCACGGTGATATCAGATGTGGCTGTGGTGAACTAGAGACGCATATTGTGTGATACAGATGTGTTTGATTACACAGCGTGACACTCTGCGACAAGATCCGGTTACTGTGACCCTTGCCCCAAGGTAGCGGCAACACCTGGCCCAGAATATTGTGGCACTGTGATATCAGATGTGGCTGTGGTGAACTAGAGACGCATATTGTGTGATACAGATGTGTTTGATTACACAGCGTGACACTCTGCGACAAGATCCGGTTACTGTGAACCCCTTGCCCCAAGGTAGTCGTTCCAACACCTGGCCCAGAATGAGATGGTGGCACTACGTGATATCAGATGTAGGCATGTGGTGTACTAGAAGAACCATAATTGTGTGATACAGATGTGTTTTGAATTATACAGGCGTGAACACTCTGCGACAAGATCCGGTTACTGGTGACCCATTGCCCCCACAGTAAAAGCGCGGCAACACCATGGCCACACTGAGTAGTGGTTGCAGCTGGGTGTATATCCAGATGTGGCTGTTGGTGAACTAGAGACGCATATTGTGTGATACAGATGTTGTTTGATTATATCAGCGTAGACCAACTTCTGCGACAAGATCCGGTTACTGTGGACCCTTGCTCCCACAGTAAGCGGCAACAGCTAGTCCCCAGAGTAAAGCTGTGGCATTGTGGTAATCAGATGTGGCTGTGGTGGTACTAAGAGACGCATATTGTGTGATACAGAATGTGTTATGATAACACAGCGTGACACTATGCGTACACCGATTCCGGATAACTGTTGACCCTTGCCCCACAGTAGCGGCAACACCTGGCCCAGCAATAGTGTGGCACTGGTGATACATCAGATTGTGGCTTGTGGTTGTACTAACGAGACTGCATATTTGTGTGATACAGTATGTTGTTTTGATAACACAGCGTGACACCTATATGCGACCACGAATCCGGATAACTGTTTAGACCCTTGCCCCACAGTAGCCGGCAACACCTGGCCCAGCAACGTGTTGGCATTTTGTGACTGTGGAATATCAGATGTGGCTGTGGGTGGAACTAGAGACCCGCATATTGGTGTGATACAAGATGTGTTTTGATTACACAGCGTGACACTCTGCCGACACGATCAGGTTACTCGTGAACCCTTGCCCCACAGTAGCGCAACACCTGGCCCCAGAACAGTGTGGCACTGTGATATCAGATGTGGCTGTGGGTGGAACTAGAGAGACGCATAATTGTGTGAATACATGATGTGTATTAGATTACACATGCGTGACACTCTGCGACAACGATCTGGTTAAACTGTGGAACCCTTGCCCCACGGTAGCGGCCTAACACCTGGCCCAGCTAAAGTGTGGCACTGTGATTAATCAGATCTGGCTGTGGTGTACCAATGATACACGCATATTTGTGTGAATACAGATAGTGTTTGGATTACCACATGCGTGACTCTCACTGCGACAAGATCCAGGTTCACTGTGAAACCCATGCCCCACAGTAGCGGCCTAACACCTGGACCCGAGTAGATGTGGCACTGTGGTATCAGATTTGGCTGTGGTGTACTATAGACGCATATTGCGTGATACAGATAAGGGTTTTTTATACAGCGGACACTCTGCGACAAGATCCGGTTTTCTGTGACCCTTGCCCCAAGGTAGCGGCAACACCTGGCCCCGAATAGTGTGGCACTGTGATATAGATGTGGCTGTGGTGTATTGAGACGCATATTGTGTGATACAGATGTGTAATGGTAACACAGCGTGACACTCTGCGACACGATCAGGTCTTTACTGTGACCGTTGCCCCACAGCTAGCGGCAACACCTGGCCCAGAGTAGATGGTGTGGCACTGAGATTTCAGATGTGGCTGTGGTGAACAAGAGACGCCTATTTTGCGAGATAACATATGTGACATGATTACACAGCGTGACACTCTGGCTGCGAACACGATCCTGGTTACTGTGACACTTGGCCCCCACGACT
Organism: Homalodisca vitripennis; assembly: GCF_021130785.1. Classification (NCBI taxonomy): domain Eukaryota; kingdom Metazoa; phylum Arthropoda; class Insecta; order Hemiptera; family Cicadellidae; genus Homalodisca; species Homalodisca vitripennis. The sequence continues at coordinate 12,134 of NW_025784552.1, forward strand.
ATGCGGCAACACCACCTGGCCCATCATAGTTGTGGCACTGTGATATCCAGGTATGTAGGCTGTGGGAGAACTAAGAGACGCATATTAGTGTGATACAGATGGTAGTTTTGAATTACACAGCGTGACACACTGCGACAAGATCCGGTTACTGTGCACCCTGCCCCAAGGTAGCGGCAACACCAAGCCCAGAGTAGTGAGCCTCCACTGAGATATCAGATGTGGCTGTGGTGTACTAGAGACGCATATTTTGTGATACAGATGTGTTTGATTACACAACGGTGACACTCTGCGAACAAAGATCTGGATACTGTGACCCTTGCCCCACAGTAGCGGCAACACCTGGCCCAGCATAGTGTGGCACTGTGATTCAGATGTGGCTGTGGTGACTAGAGACGCTATTGTGTGATACAAAATGTGTTTGATTATACAGCGTGACACTCTGCGACAGATCCGGTTACTGTGACCCTTGCCCCACAGTACGGCAACACCTGGCCCAGAATAGTGTGCACTGTGATATCAGATGTGGCTGTGTGTATAAGGGAACCCCTATTGGGTATACAGATGTGTTTGTTATACAGCGGACACCTGGACCAAATCCGGTTACTGTGCCCTTGCCCCCCCGTAGCGGCAACACCCGGCCCGGGTAGGTGGCATGTGGTATTAAAAGTGGTGTGGTGTACTAGGAGCATATTGTTGATACAGATGTGTTTGTTACACACGTGAACTTGCACCGACCGGTACTGTGACCCTTGCCCCACGTGCGGGAACACCCTGGCCCAGATGTGTGGCATGGATATCAGATGGGGCGTGGTGAA
>NW_025784553.1:0-23289 GCF_021130785.1 Homalodisca vitripennis
AGGGCTCAATTCTCAGTCCAATTCTCTTCCTGATCTAATGTCAATTATGGAAGGTTCATCACTTCTGTCTGCACGGAAGGGGAACTATTGCAGTATGCTGATGACACGACTCTATGTTTCACTATCAACTCAAAATTGTCTCTGGAACAAACTGTTCCAAAGTTGAGTCATGTATATTGCTTGTTACATATGTCCGTTTTTAAAATTTAATACTAAATTATCAGGGTTTATAGTTTTTTAACACCAAAATATCGTATTTATTTTTATACAGCCTAAATACTTACATTATCTTTTTGAAACCAGAAAAAAAAAACTTGGAAATGTTGATACGTTTACTAGGTTAAGAAATAATGCCATAACTTTTTTTATTTCTTGAGCAATTTCAACAAAATGAGGTACCGTTTCGATTTATAAATAAATTTAATTTTTTTATAATCTAGTAAATGTTTTATACAGGAAGTAGTTTTTGAGAAATTACCCCCCCCCCCCCCCCCCCCCCCCCCAAACCATCAAAGATTTTAACTAGCCGCCATTTTGAATTTTTGTAGAGTAAAAATTTAAATTTTATTTTTTTTTAATTGACAATCTTTATACTATGATTAGCATATGTTGAAACAAGTTTAACTTTGGTAGCTTTACTGGTTGTTTTAAAAAAAAATTTAATGTAATAAAACACAAACAGACGGATCAGACAACTGAATACGATGCATTTTAGGAGACATACAATTCTATAAGAACTTTTTGGTTCGTTTTGACCTCAGGAACAACCTCCTGAAGTTTGTCGGGTAATTTCAGTTACACCCTGTGTAATAAGTATAATATATATATATTTTATATTATATATATATGTATATATAAAATATGCTATTAAAAAACTAAATGGTCTATAAGTGAGGCCTGCAATCATTTGTTACTTAAGAAACCAGTTCGTTCGCAATTTAGATACTCAAATTATTAAGTTAAAATAATCATGAAATGGGCATGACATGGACAGTCATTATCGATCAGGTCCAAGAACGATTTCTATTTAGTTTTAAAATATCTTATTTTTATTGTATAAACACATATTAGTAAACACCAAAGCGGGACAATATGCCCTCGAATTTATGTTTTTTGAGGTTTTGAACTTGAGCTTTTGACATGAGGGTAATCAGACGCGCAAATTCCTAAAAGGGGTATTTTTGGGGTTGAAAAGGAGGATTATAATTTATTTCCCCAAAAGAAATTACAGTAAAAGATATTATTAACAAAGAATTTGTTTTGTGTGTCTTGGAATAACAACAGACCAACAAATTGAGTGATTCTAAAATAAATATTAAAGGCGTAAATACTTATTTTGTAAAGCCCTTACGAATTCAGGATATTAGTTATTATGTTTGAGACTTTGAAAATAATGTATGAAATCAAAACGTTTTGCATGTAAAATTTGGGTCTTATACCTCATTAGAACATGTATCCGTGTATTTTCTGTATATTCCTTGGTTAACTCATATCAACAATAACACAGTAAAACAATTTTTTTATTTTACTCAACTACATGGTTGAATACTAACCAATCAGTTAAAAATCATTTCAGAGGTAATTTAATTGTACATTTTACTGCCGTAGACGTTTGAAGTGGTATGTATTTAGCGTGGTAGAAAGGTCACTCAGACCCGGCAACCCTCAGAAGATCTTCCTTACTAAAACAAAATGTAACTGTGGCCAACTTCTATAAGAGTACATTCACTGAGCATTGTTTGCGATACAGACACCGCACCTACATGAATTCTTAATGCAGAATATAGAGGAAGTATTCATGGACTGTGCCTAGGAGTTTTTTTGAAGTTAGGGGATGACACCTTTTAGGATTGCAGAAAAAATAATTAGGACTATTAACACTTTGTGCATAAAATAATGGAAATTTTTCTTTATTTTAAACTAGTCATCTTAACTGTTTATGATACTATGGTAAATATTATTATAAATGCGCTTAGAGTTAAGCGTATATTGTCTTTGATACAATGCATACACCTACGGTAAAGAGAGGCTATTTTTCTGTGACCCTCACTCTATCATTTTTTGACAAATTCTATTTAAACATGTAATCTTTTAGATCAATGTGACTCCTCAGTTTAAAAACACACTAAAATCCTAAAAAAATAAATGCCCGTATTCTTTGTTTTCAATCAAACCCAGAATTGGTCGGACGTCAATAATCAGTTTTCACGTAACGTTATCATTTTAAGCTACAGTTTTAAATCCAAAATTTGACTTTTTTATGTCCAAAAAAGAAATGTTTCGTAAAGATATTTTTAAACCATGACGAATTTCTCTCTAAGTCCAACCCTCACCCTCCTTAACTAGTCAAACGGTTAAAAATTAATCAGATATCTTTTGGATATGTGTGACAATATCATCTGAAGATGTTTTTGAATAGATGTAAAACTAACGTTTCATGCCCATTATTGGTGGGGCATACTTTAGTCAGGATCTTATCGAGTCAGGATGGGTAACAATCGTTACCTTGCAACTCGATTGATAGTTTGATTAGACTCTAACGAATAAAAGTATAGACTTAGAACCATTAACAGCATACTGGTTCCATTTTATTAATTAGTTTCCATTTTTCTTTTCGTCCTCATCAAGGCCTTTAGTTTTGAGGTTGTTACACTACGTGTTATTTACATCCAAGAAAATAATAATTTATTATTATTCTAAAACTTTCCTCCAGTTTGACGCATGTTATAATGGTATTTAATGGTGTCTAGATTTGTCGATCCATGTATTAACCGTTTAATAAATACGGTAGATTTAATTAAATAATCAATCTTTAGATTGATTCCAGTTATATTTAAACATTATGGATGCATACATAATGAATATTAAGCGAACTAAGTAATGTTACATGTTTACACTAATATGTGTCCCGACTGTGAAAAATTTTTTAAAAGGTTTGAAATCAATATTTAGAAAAACAATTTGCATTATTATATGGAATATTAATTTACTTTTTTATCAATATTATTGGGAATGCTTTCCAAAGTATTTAATGCTCAGTATTATACTAAACATGTCATGTTTGTTCTTGTAACGTAAAATATGTAAATTAATATTAAACACTACGACCTGAAAAAAACTACTAATAACTCACAAACTACTATAGATAATGACAAAATTAACAAACATTTTATGCAATGAAAAGGATACATAATGTGGCATAATGAAAATTTTGGCGTGTTCCGTTCTAAAACAATTTTTTAACAACTTTTAGTGTAAAATTGGTAATAGAATTTAAAGTTTAAGTTTGTTTAAATTTTTGTAACAACTTTGTATTATTTGATAGTATTGAATATATTAATTTGATTTTGGATCTAGCAAATAACTATGTAACATTTTCCTGTCTAGATTATTTATCTATAGAGGAATGAAGTGGGTCGCATGTCAAGCTGAAACTTGTTTTGGAACTTTTGGAAATTAATGCACAATTAGCGATATTCTCATCTCCACTTACAAATTATTTAGGGCAATATCTAACAATTGAATCAGAGTAATGGAGATGTTCTTTGGTTTATTGTGGAACAATGGGAAATAACTCACAAATTTTCCTACATAATTTAATTTAAATATGTTATATTACTGTTTGTAATTGACAAGAGAATGTAATAACAATATCAGAAAAACTACTGATTTAGTTCTAATTATAGATCTATCTATAGAGTTATCTCTACGAGCAGTGTTCGTTGTACTAGGAGATTTTCTTTTCTAAGAGCTGAATCACATTTTTTAACTTACAACTATTTCAACCTAATTAAAATAGATTTGAAATCAAATTTTTATTCTCCCGATTTTAATAAATGCTTTACAATACTAATATGGCAATATACAATCTAAAATGATACAATTTGGATAACAATTAAAAACGTATAAATACCGTCATGTAAGTGTTTGTATACAAAGTGTGGGTATTGTTGGAATTAATTACTTACTTGCTTAAAATGGTGATTTTAACATAAATTGCAAAACCTTACGCTTGGAATTATATTGTATAAAAAATATTTCTTTAAATTTAGAATACTAAATTTACGATACTCCAATAAGGTTTACAAAATTAGATGTTAAATTTAACATAATATACGTAAATAAAAAATTATTAGAGAAATTTGTTATTACCAATCGAACAATTGGGCAATTGGTAAAATAAATTTCCTGTGGGAAAATTAAATAAACTTCTCAATCATAGGGAACATTTTTTAGATATTATAAAATTATCCCCTACTGTAAGAAAAGCAACATTGAATATTTTTCACATTTAACAAAAACATTAACTAAGAAATTTAAAAGGCAATACTAACTAAAAAAAAATTAACAGGCTGTGATTTTGGTGTTGACCTTTGGGTCTTATTCGCAGACAAACCTTCAAGGCAAAAACAACATGAACGGCTAGTTTGTACGTGTTTATTTTTGGAGATGGAACTATCAATATTATTTTGTTTTTATTTTGTTATTACTTAATTGATGACTTATCAAATTACAACCACTTGTTTATACCTTTGTTTAAGTTCATTATTGATGGATGCGTTGTAAAGGACAATAAGATTTCGGTGGATTACCATCGTATGTGTTTATAAAAAATTTATACACTGCCTGTCGAAGATTGAAAGCTACTTTCGGTTTTCAGATGATCTAAAAAAACACCACTAAGTACTGAGAGATACATGTATATCAACATTACATTAAAACATCTTATCTTTATATCCTTCATATGGTTTATCTTCATTGGTTATGTGTTTTGTTGTATATATTATCAAACAAAAAATTCTAGGATTTTGTTACCTGATCGAAAGTAGAAGGTAAAATTTTCACGTGCTCAAAAAATAGTGGGCTACTTTTTGTAATTGTTATAAACTTTATCTATATTTTTAAACAGTTTTAGTTTTTTGTCCAATGACATGAAGAAGATTACTATCCTATGAGGCAAATTGCGGCATCTAAAGTCTGTTCCCAAATGGAAGTATTTTACCTCCCTTTCGGCAGAGATCACCAATTATACGGCAAGTCTGAACAAAACAATCAGCAGCAGGTTCGTGACATATCCGACAGAAACCTATGAAAGAGCTACGTATGACTATAAATAAAAAGTTCAATCCAAATCAATGTTTGACCGGTGTACGGTGAAATATTTTAATTGGATGTATTAGTCAGCATCCATAAAGAGCGTACTCCTTATTAACAGAAACAATGTATATCCAGAGATCCAAGAAAAGCAACGTTCAGATAAGGTTTCCTTTGTTTGTATAGTCGTTAAAAGAAGGGAATGATAATTGGCGTAGGGCAAGTGAACCAATTGCGCATTAACCTCAGAGGTTCAGTAGCCAAACACGAACCGCAGCTGCAGTTTCCAGGGGTTTTGTCCTCCTTAGTTAGTGCATACAGTAGGACTTAAATACGTGCGTGTTTTGGGTGCTTTTAGGTCCTTGACCCCCCATCCCCTGCCTGCACATCTGGCACCCCCCCCTCCCGCTTTACCCCCCCCCCCCCCCGCACTCCACCACACTCCCCCCCCCCAGTTAGCTACCCCCCCCCCCCCCCCCCGTTCCCCCCAACCCATCTTACTGTTCACCTCCCCGAATCCGGGCGCCCCCCCGCGTCTTGACTCACTGGAATACAAACCCCGCCATACGTAATCCCCCACATTCCATCCAAACCACCCCGCTTCCCATTAGCCGAGAGATGCAGAAGATTCCGTATTTCCTCGAGGTTCTGTATTCTAGGATAAGGGGGGGCGGTAAGTGTGGATTTATAACTTATTACAAAAAATCCTATATAAAAAGTAGATAGATATATTTCGAAACAGTTATATAATATGTTATAACACAGAGGCATTGGCATAATTGAAGACCTCCTTTGTCATGGAAGTATTCTCGCACGTGTTTACTACCAATAGTTATTGTAATAATTTAACCCAATGAACTAGAGTGGTAAACGTATTATTAAACAAATTTTTAAAAAAATAATAAATGAATACTTTTGCTAAGGTTAAAATATATATCTCAATATGGTATGGATAAATATGAAAAAGTGTTTAGTTTAAATATAGTAAAGAAAACTCAGGAATTAGTATGTTTTGGTTTTAAATAAAATGTTTTTGGACATTGTAAGTCACAAAGACCTCTTTAGATAGAATTTCCATGGATTACAAAGAAAATTGAGAAGATTTTCATTTTATGCAATAAGGGAATAGGTGTAAGTCAATTAGAAGCCTGAAATTCCAAGAAAAAGTTATAATCAGCTGCTAAAATCAAAGACTTCTTGCAGATAAACAATGTAATTGCAAAAAATAGTAGGTTAGGTGGGGTTCTGACTCGATTTTAATTTTATTCCAGATTTAATGATCCTTAAGAAATATACATGATTAATTTAAAAAAACCAACATTTAAAACATATTATTTTTGTTAAATTATGTTGATATTTAAATAAATACATGTAAATCGTAACAGAAGTAAAACACATGCCATTTCCTCTGAAGTCTGCAAAAACATGCAACCATCTTTAAAAATGTATTTTTAAAAGATAAAGAAATTGTTTGTATTAAGGGAAATTAATTTATAGATATTACATACTAATTATTTTGTTGGGACATTTACTCCACGTTCTAAATTTACTTCCAATTATCTGGTGAACATTTGTTTAAAATTGGTGTTAAGAGTGTTAAAAGTCCTCCACGCATTACTCAAAGGTGGGATACAACAATAATTACTTAGTGATACGCCTAGAAAAACTTTATTCTTTATCTCTATTGTATTTTTATATTAATTCAGCTTATGAAAAGTAATTGTTTTACGTTGAAATCAAATTTAACTTTCAAAAAAATTTTTACCTCCGCCATTTTGTTAACGTGAAAAAATTATCGCTTTTTAAAATGAATCTCCTCTATTACAACCTATGTGCGAAAGTTGGTTTCTTTAACTTAACTAGTTATGAGATAGTAATTTTTCATAGAAATACAAAATGGCGGCTATCCGCTGAACGAGACATTTCTCGACCTATATTTATATCACATAAAAAAAAAGATTACTATCACATTAGGAACGAAGTCTCCTATGAACCTCAAGTTAAGCTTAAAAATTTTGATATTATTTCCGATTCTTCAAATTTATTACTGGTCATCTACCTGAAAGTAAAGAGATAACATAACATTTAAAACCACTTGAGGTTTTATCCGTGCCCGTCTTACAGAGTTCTCCCGTGGCACACATAAATACATGATATTTTGTGCTTGACATTGAACTGAACAGGCCTTTCTGGCATATTTTGATGATTGCTAGGTTGTGATGACGTAACACTTGTGTTATATCATTAATTTCCAGTTGTTACTTGGTGTTCTGTCACTAGATTATTATTTTAAAATATATCTATAAAATTTTTTATATATGGTATCATATTTTCTATAGATAAATTATTTTTAATTGTAACTTATTTATCTTTGTGCTTTCTTATTGAACAACACAACATAACAATAATGTGTTTGATTGTTTATTACAGAAAAAACTGTATTAATTTTACTCAATATTTAAATATGCTTTTGTTGTGCAATCAAAGTAAAGATTTATTATTTACTGTTATTTAAGAATATATTTATTAGTTATTACTGTTGTTTTGTTAACAATTATAAGATTTTCTTTCATACTAACCATACTGTTTACCTTAACTGTTTCACTTTCTCTATCTACATTAATATACAATATTTAAACTTCTTTTAGTATATTTGGAGAAACATTATATCAAAGATGTTACGTGATATAGTAATGATTATTATTTTAATGTAAGTGTAAAACATAAAACATAAAAAAGAAACAACAGTACTTTATAGATAAAATTGTAGTAGGTGGTCGTAATTTAAATTAAAAGATGTAGAACTTGGTATATTTTCTTCATTTAAATGTTGAGAATTGCAGGTATGGGATACAAACCCACGTAGATAAATATATCAGTAGCGAAATAATGTATTTATTGTTTGTGTTGCAAACATATTAAATGAGCAATAACACTGGTCAGTCTCCGTAATTCATACAGAACTCCACTATCAGGAAAATAACTACAATTGGATAGTGTCTGCATGCATTATTTGTTCTCTGAACATTTTTTATAAAAACACTGTTGTAAATTAATGTAAGTACAAATTACAACGTTAATTAAATCAATCTAATGATTTTTTTGAATGCCTGTTACAATAAATACTATAATTTACTTAGCACATATTAATTAACCCGTTAGTTTGTTTTACCTAGTAAATTTTACCTGGTAAATCATTACCAGTCCTTTTTTATCTGTTTCCTTAAAACAACTTTACATTTGTATAAAATCTACGATAAAAAGATGCATTGGGCTTTGATTACTACAAAACATTACAAAGTTATGATGCAAAGCTAGAAAAAATTGAAAATAAAAATATCTTTAAAAAGTCTTGCACACAACTTAGACGAATGCTATGTCTATCATTGTATGTGCTTGCAGAAAAAAATATCTCTATAGTAAAAACAAATAATGAATTTAATTTTAAGTTTATGCTTGGTAAAAAAATAGTTAAAGAATTGTTTATCAGATTTTGTAACTTGATTAATCAATTGAAAATGTCAAAAATAAATTACCTTTAGCTACATTTATTGTTTATTTTTTATAATAGAATATTAATAATCATCACAGTAGCTTCAAACTTTGCTGACACCACCACTAATGATTTCTGTACGTTAGGTGGAGCTTTAGAATTTCACTGTGTAACTTGTCGTTAAGTTTAAGGCTCCACCATTCACGTATGGCATCAATCTCGACTTTTGAAGAAGCCAGCTGAATGAAACTGAATGTGGATAGTTAAAGGACATCTATTGAACATAATGGCAGGATCTTTTAATTTAGATTATCGTATGAAAGTCTTAAAACACGTAAAATGCTATATTATGCAGACATTTCATTTATACTCATATACATACTCAAACATTCTAATTCAAGCTCTAAATTTTACATTTACTCAAGAGAGAAAGTTAAATAATTAAATTGTTTAACACCATTAATTTTTAAAATTGTTAGTGATGTTAACATTGTTCAAGGCTTAACATAAGTCTTGAAATATTTTTGTTTAATTGAATCTGTTTTTAACACATAACGTTAATTTATTAGATTTAGAGTAGAAATATCGAATAAATTAAATTACAAAAAAACACAGTGGTTGGGAATTCTTGCTGGTTTATACCTTCGAGTTGAACTTATACCGAAGACACTAATTTGGCTTTCTGTCCACTTTCATTTGAGTATTTATAAGGATGTTCAGGAGCGGCATATCACAAACTGCAAAATTTTCAGATATTCAGGTAAAAAGGATTGGTTACAAGGTCGAGTTCACTGCGAAGAATGACGTAGTTACTGGAGCTCCTTCAATGTTAAAGGATGTTAAAGCTTAAACTTGAGGGAGTATCATCTTCGTTGTTCGCTTAGATTGGAAAAGGTTGGAATAGAGCTAACCTCCCTTTTGTTTAAAATTGACAATGGACTGAGATTCAGTATCCGGTTTTATGGGATCTGGACGGGACCTGCTCACAACAACGGACTTACATATTCTGAAAACCCTATCACTGCGAAAACAAGAGCAAACGTCTTCTTAGGGCTAAATGCAATGAGTTTCTTATTCTAACGGAACAAAAATAAATGTGTGTAATAATATATCTTGATTATACCCAGAAGCCTAGGAAATAATTATTATGACACCTTGAAATACCCGGGTGTTACAAATTCCATGAACAAAGCTAAAAATTCAACTTAAAATTATGTACAAAATGACCGTTTTTCTATCATGTAAACATGTTAATAATTAGTTTTTACTGTTTGTTTTTTTATTTAACATCTAAGTGCTAAATAGAGTAATATGCTAGTATATTTATTACGGAATTAAATTAGAATTTAATATTTAGAAAAATACCATTATTAATAATCAGTACAACTTCAAAGCCTGCAGACTAGTGGCTCTGGTATCCCGTCATACCGTTCTTCCCATAATGGAAATTGGCAGACAAAGAAAGAAGTTAATGAATGAGCCAGCACGCTTTGTGGGTGTTACTGAAGGATTTCCCGTGTAATTTGTCGGGAAATTCTTCATTACACCATCCAAGCCTGGCATTAAAAATCATCTTGACGAGGAATAAGGGTGAAAACACGTCTGGAAGTTAAAAAGTAATGACAATTTTTTTTATCTATGTCGTTAGTTTAAGAATGTTAACACACTATGTTTTTAAGTTGAAGTGTAACTTTTACCAGTTAAAGTTAGATAATTTAAAGAAACAGTTACAAAAGCAAAGAAACAATGCTACTAACATCTACGTTTTCTGTCAACATTAACATCCCAATAGCTAAATAAAAGAATAAAACAAGCAATGCAGTATGCATAGCTGTCGCACTAACTTTAAGTTTTTTCTTTCCCATTTCCGTTTAATTTGACATTACAGAATTCAATAAAATAGTTTTCAACTCTATAAAATACCCCAAAAGGCCCTAAACTGTCAAAATTACACAAAATTTAGAAAATGTTATTTTAAAATGTAGCCTACTAAATCAAGTTTTATAACACTTTTATTTATTTTAATACCTGTTAATTCCTCTAAATAGCTATAGTATAACCTTGTATTTGACTTTAATAGTAGCTTCTGTAGTACTCTGTAAATTGAAGTTGATTATGTGTAGGTTTGAACATTAAAGCTGTAAATGTATGGTCAAAACCCTATTGTTAAGTAATAATATGTATAATTACCAGAATATTGTATAAGTTTATAGGAGCAATGATATTTAACAGGAATTTATTATTATTATCCTCTGATTAAGAATTTTTTTAGAATAATATAAATCCAACTCTAATTGTATCATCGCAAACTTACCCATGAGGGTTAAGTTTTAAATAATAGAATTAACCAACCATGCGGTATGCATATCTGTCGCACTAACTGTAAGTTTAATATTACAGTAATATTAGCATATAATAGCAATTATGTTATCCACGTCAAGCAATTCTTGTAGAATAGTTACAGTGAACCATGATCATTATATGTGTTAGGTATCAATAGTTTTAATTGGCCTGACTATTCAATACAGTTCAAATAATATAAGGTCTGAGACCCACGCGGCTAGTGTCTTGACTGTCATTTAAGACGACTGGAATGAACATATCTTTAGTACCATCCGATTAACATCAGTTTCGGTTTAACAGCTATTAGGTGAATGTAACTCTCTCCAAATATAAAATGCTAAAATATTAAAAAGAATTTGTATTAACAATCTTTTTACATATCTGCATGAAATATACATCTTAGACGAAGTCGTAATTATAGTAGCCAAATGTCATTGTATTTAAAAGTAGTCAATTTTAGAAAATTACTAAGGCCTAAGGAAACAAAATGCTTATTTTGAGGTTCCATTCTTCTTAATCTTTGGCACTATAACAAGAACATCACTGTTACTAATATTTAATCTAATGGTACATTCTTTTTATAAACAGATTAAATTTAATTTTGTATCTCGTTTGGAAATCAGATTAATAATTGTTGGACCCAAAAAAAATTCTGTACAAGAGTTTTTAAAATAGATGAAAGTTCTTCCTACTATAATTTTCTAATATAGGATTTGTTAACTCATAGATATATATGTATTAGTGTTTAAAAATTAAAAACAAAAATAAATATTACGGGGAAAATATTTAGATACGTATTAGTGGTTAAGATGGTTTCTATTTTTATTTTTTCTATTAAACATTTAACTGTTTTGTTACATGAATATTGCATTTATATTAGTACTGAGCACCTCACCTCTAAATAATAAGATTCTGTCATTGCACAAACGTTTTTAAAAATATAGACTTTACTTGATATTTGTTTAAGAATTTTTACTGTGTTCTTGCCCATCCAATTTCGTCATCAAGAATAAAATAAAATCATTGTTTATTAGACCATATTTGTCCCATGAATTATTTAGAGTTATAAAATAGGGGGACAATTAAAAATATAACCAGTTATGGTTACAATTAGTTCTCCATTAATTAAGTTCACGTAAGAATACTGATGCCCTCGTTATTTATTTATAACTTGAACGTCAATATTCAGAAGCTTTTCTTTCGTGGTTTCTAAAAATCTGGGAATATTTATTGTAACATAGATTGAATTTATTTTTCAAAAACAAACACTATTTATTGATAAACAATTTGGAATTTTTAGCTGCTATAAAATACTGAAAATGCATTATATAACTCTAGTGATGAACGTATGCTATGAATGAGTGTAAAGGTGTGAGTGGTACTTTCATAGATATAACAAAACCTTTGATTCAGTTGATCATTACATCTTGCTAAGAAGGTTACACCAATGTACAGTAGAATTAGTGATGTGACATGAGTGAAATGAAACAGGAAGTAATAGAGGGATCGGAAATTGGTGCCAATATAATATTAATTTTATATATTGAGACCAATATATTCATGTTTCTGTAACTAAAAAAAAAGCCTATTATATTTTTTCATTTAAGGCCTATAAAGTAGGGCGTGTATGTTTTTGCCACAAAGTAACTTCCGACGTAAACTGTGCAATTTAATGTATTTTATTACTACGACCTCAGAATCTCCACTCGATGTGTTTCGTGCATCCTGTATAACGTATGAGAACAAACGTTGTCACTTTGATGTCCAACAGATTCTGATCTTTCAGTGATCCCTTCTACAAATTATTTTCGCATGGGAACACCTTTCATTGACAATTGGATTTCCAAAATGGACAATGCCCACTATATATTTCATTAGGACAGCAGATAGGTGTTTTTATTATGGGTGAGAGGAATTACGGTCCGGTGAACAGATAACATAAAACCAAAGTCGCAGTTTTGTCCGGCTAGGGATACCCCCTACAAAGATATATTTGTTTTCTTGGAAGGTTTCTTAGTTCCCTACATTTGTGGCAAAATTAATTGGCCCTTTTGATGGTTGTAACCCTCACACTCCATTGAAATATTCAAGGTAGGCCTATATTTTAACTTATGTTTAAACAGAAATTATACCCGTATCCAAACAATGTAATGCTTGTAGTTCGGTTTTGTTTCTATTTGTTTCGATATTTAAACTATAACAGCTGACATACATTTAAACACAAGACTCGTGATTTATAATTCCTCGTAAATGACGAGTCCGTCTGCGGAAATTTAAATCTCCTTTAAGGCATTGGATTTGAGCTACGGCCTCTGATTTCTCTGGGTACTCAGTTTGAGACAAATACACAACCGGTCAGCTATCGTGATATGTTTAGAGAAATTTAAACAAAGAAAATGCTAACTTTCAGGCGTTTTCTTTGTTTACACGGAATAAAGTTAGAATTTTGCCAAATTTCAAATTTTGAGTATTCAAATAAGAGGAACTTGACTTTGAATGCCCTAAATAAGTCAGTAACACGGGAGACTAAAAAAGTGAGATTTTATTGTCTAAAGAATACTTAACCTTTGTATAAAGATGTGGTAATCCTTATAAGCTGAATAAGTTGTCCGAACGTGTTTTAATAATTCATCCCAGAGAATATTTCCAAAGAAAATACAGTTACTGTGGGTTAAAAGAACATTAGCTTCCTTCCTTAAGGGAGTCAAGTCGTTTACGGGAATAAGTTGACCAGGGTGAATTAATATATTTGCCAAAAGATATTTGTCCAGGGGGAGTACAGTTACTGTGGATTAAAAGAACAAGAGTCCAAGCATTGAGTCCACTTAAAGATATCTAACACTTGTATAATAGCTCAACACAATTGTTGATGAAATTGTTGCAATTGCCAAAATCTCTACAAAACAACAGTCCTTTTAAAACGGACCATGCTACGTGGAATATATGTCCAACATGGTGGGCAAAGTACGCTTAAATTCAAAAAATAATTTCAGCAATCAGAACTTAGTAGTTTTTTTATGAAATATATTCTAGTTTAATTACTTAAAACCTAAATTGTAAATAACTGTTCTCAGTAACATGTATATAATAAGTTCATATTTTCATTTACTGTAATGTATCAAGTTGATTTCTTTTCAATTGCCTTTATTGAATATATATTTTTATTCTAATTGCGTTAACCTATCTATAATTTGCACTGGAAATGATGGCCCAGTTCTACAATAAGGTTTCCATACAGGTTAGGAATATATTTACAACTATATTTTTAGAGGTATACCAGGTACATAAAAAATGATAATATTATGCTATGATAATAAATTAAATATTTGAATAAATTAACACTTCTTAAAGGCCTCTTAAGAGACCTCAAAATATTTGATAATGCACATGATATTTTGAACGTCAATTTATTTATTAAAATTAATTTTGTTGAATTATTAAAAAAATAAACTAACTAATACATACACTACTTAATTTACCATAGTGTTGGCTTAATGCTCATCTAATTTGAAGGGTACTCAGTGAAAATGGCAGTACTCTATGGTATATCAAAACATTATAAAACAAAAGAGAAATCAGTATGACGAAAATACAAAATAATTATGCATGAAATTAATTATTGCATTTAAATTATAACACAGATTTTTTTCGTCTTATTTGCTTACAGTTTTAGATAGTGTTTATACATAAATGATGACTAAACAGTTTTATGCCAAATATAAATCCCTCATATTTACGAATGTGGAGGTTATATGAATTTACTTACATCCATTGTGGTACCGTTTGCATGGATGAAAGTCGGCAAACGGGGACGACCGCTCAGGAGATCCGCAATTGAAGCCATCGATGTCAGGAAATAGTATCAAACCAAAAAATGTCAATACACCACAAGCTATACACTCGTGACAAGTAATCACTGGTAAAGTGAGACTGACCATCAAACCCAGAAACCCCTCTGGGGTTACACATGTAGCAGTAGTGGTGGGGGGTGACGTTCCTATTGGCGGAGCCTAAGTGAAGCGAGAGGTAGATGGGTGGAGAGGGACAAAGTTTAGGATTAAACATCACGGTAGATATGAAGTTATTATAAATTAAATAATAATAACTTATAATAATAACATATAATAATAATAATAAAAAAAATAATAATAATAATAAAAATAATAATAACACGGCAGTAAAAATAAATTATTATGGCAGTACAAAATAAAATCATTTTTACTTTTTAAATACGAATATTGTAAAAATTATATCACGGAGATGAGAAATTTTTGCAGGTACTAACAAAAATGTCATAGGAAAAAGAGAGTAGTCTATCGCCTAAATTTTGCTTTGGACTTTTATATCACAGTAATACTATCTTATAATACCAGTGGATACGGGGTCTGAGCAACTAACTGCCCAGACCTCTAGGGGACGTCTGTAACTCCGCTAATCACTACCATTAAGCGTGTGCAGTCAGCCGTTTGAAAATCACTTCCTATTGATGTGATTATCGCACGTTGTCCAGTTGATACGGGGTCTGAGCAACTAACTGCCCAGACCTCTAGGGGACGTCTGTAACTCCGCTAATCTCTACCATTAAGCGTGTATAGTCAGCCGTTTGAAAAATTACTTCCTATTGATGTGATTATCACACGTTGCCCAGTGGATACGGGGTCTGAGCAACTAACTGCCCCAGACCTCTCGGGGACGTCTGTAACTCCGCTAATCTCTGCCATGAACATCGTGTGATGTTTAAGACAGAGTTCATCCACCACTAGCCTAAACTAACCTAGACATATTACTACAAAAACAATTTCTAACACTACACCACTGTCCATGCAATTAACTAAACTAAAACACAAATTAAAACTAACTTAAAAACTAAAACACTGTACATGCCACTACCTAAGTGTCCATGCGTTAAAAGTAACTAAAAACGTACTCAAATTAATGTAACCTAATTACACTAACAGAAAAATTATTATTACTAACAATATTTACAAAAACAACAAAATGCGTCTAAGGTATCTGCTTAATTCGTGGAACAAATGTGAATTAAACAGCCATGAATGATATATATGTAAAAAAAAATATGTGTGTGTGTGTGTGTGTGTGTGTGTGTGTGTGTGTGTGTGTGTGTTCAAAACCTGATGATGCACATAGTGGTACTTGCGTAGCTATGCGTTTGACTCAAGGCTGCAAGGTGTCCCTGCTTGAACGCTGTGACATTTTAAGCACTAAGCTGAACCCGTGCACTGAGCGCCGAAGTAATAAATCTTATCCGTCGAGCAAAATTCCAAGAGTGCTCAGCTGCAGTAGTCAGCTGAGAACATAATCATAACAAATATATTCATTTCTAATTTTTAGAGAAACAAGAAATATAAACCTGATGATGGAAATAAATGGCGAATTGTGAGTTTTCTTTAATAAACTAATAGAAAATTTATATTTCCAATTAGAAGAGCTCCTCCTCCTTCAAGAAATAATGGTTTATGATGGTGTTAGGTGAGGTTGTAGGAGGAAGGCTTATATTTCAATTTTAGGCTAGTCGCATTCTGTGTACTTTATTTACACCGTTTTGTTTTAAAATAATATTTCCTTCAAAGTGTATGAAAAACTTTGATCAGTCACTTCATAAAATAACAGAGTTAGTGTTGTCTAAAGATGGGTAACGTGTTTTTTTCCCAAATTTTTTACTTACTACTTAATAAAATATAAGAGTTCGTTATCATGATTGTAGTTGTCTTTTAAGGAAGGTTCAACAATAATTTCAAATGGAATTTGTATAGCTGGTTTTGTTTATTTAGCTGTTAATGATTCTAATCATATAATCAGCATCAAAGCTTTTCCAGATGCCACATATCTTGAAAAGTGTATAAGGACTTAACAAATAAAAACCCTCTTTTATTTAAAGTGTACACATGTACTGTTCTAACAGTAAACCTAATAACACAACTAAAGTAAGTTTTAGTTTTAATTTAAGGTTGGTTTTAATCAAACTTAGAGATCTATATTAAACTGTAACGATTTTTTAAAAAAATAGACTGAAAAAATAGTTACTAGTCATTGTTAGGTATAGTTATCCATTGCAGTGTTTACATTTACGGTATCAATAAAATTTTTACTTTTGTGTGAAACAACAGTTATGTGTTGCAATTCTTGATTCTAGTTATAATTTATTTATTATTAATATTATAATTAGGTTCGGTATGTAATCTGGACCTGGTGCCAGACTGACCTCTTAGATGCTGGAACCTTCCTCACTTTGTTTTACATTACATTTGATACTTGGCTGCTCAGTGCACGGTTTCCAGCTCGGCGCACAGGAGCACATGGGTGCTCGGTGCAGGATTTTTCTCCTGGTGAGGACCTGCAAAAGAAAAGGAAGATTATTATTAGGATAATTTAGCAACTAATTTAACAGTCATTACAGTATTAAAATATGATTGTTTTATCTTACAGTCGAATTGATCATCTTAGTATGTGTATAAATATGTTAACATCTAGCAAACTCACCCTCACTCGGCATATATCGTTAATAGCTGGCTGTATTTATGGGCTATCGGGAATTTAGCACCATAAGTAATATGTTAAACCGCATGCACTTTGTCGACCCTATTTTCAGTCATAGAATATAGGAGTAATCTCATTTTAAAGACCTTATTAAAGCGTATAAAACACTATATGGTTAATTATTACTGTAAATTGCTATTACAATTCCTAAATAATACTAATTTGTACTTTATTGTTTAAATATTCAAAATATTTACTGTATTCAAAATATATGTTAAAATGGAGTGTCTGCTAATTTGATATATCATTAAGGCGAGACATCCTCCACAGCAATTACGAATTAAAAGTATGTGAATAAATGAGCATAAGGTTTAAACATTGTTTCTTAATAAGAAAACTCGATGCAGTTTGCTTACCGCCAGCTTCTATCGAGGCGCCTTGCGCCTGTCGTACCGCAAGATTTTGAAGAGGGTTTGATCTTTGCCGTGCACAACGGCCTGGTAGGCGTCCGCACTGCTTGCGTACGTAATGTATGCAAAGTTGTCTCTGTTAAAAAAATACACTCGTGTTACAAAATATGAATGTTAGTTATGTATACACTATTCTATCTACTTTCACACTGTAACAGTATAGCACAAATTTCAAGCTCTAATACTTACGTTTTCCCTCGTTGAAGTCAATGCTAATTATTTTTTCCAAATCGTTGGAAACGTGTTTTAAGATCATCCCATCGTCATCTCTTTCAAAATCCTCCCGATAAACAGGACCCTTCTCTCATCTTGAGCCAAAAAACTACGTTGTGGAGAGTGTGACCTGAAATACATAAATCTTTATTTCTTTATTTCATTCCAACGGCAAAACCAATGTTTTACAAATCAAATCTATAACGTGCAAATACTTAAATATACTAGTAACAGAATACTAGCATGCAAGCAGTATAAAAACAAGCAGTATGTAACAACTTGAAAAGTATAACTAAGAATAATAACAGCGATAAATATCTATATATAGTAACAAAAAACAAAAACAATTAATAAATACTATCTGTACGTATGCAAGAAATAAAAGGACAAACCAAATGTTTACAAATCAAACCTCTAACAAGCAAATAATAAGTATACCAGCAACCGAATACATGCAGATATAAATACGAGCAATGTATGTAACAACTTGAAAAATATACTAAGAATAATAACAATCGATAAATATGCATATATAGTAACAAAAACAATAAAAATCAATAAATACTATATGTACGTATGCAAAAAATAATAACAAATGAAGAATAGATACGGTAGGACGTTTCATGTAGAGTCCTGCTGTGCGGCTGTCAATACTCCTCTCCTTATGGTTGAAACCCCGTCTTGGAAGAGATCCCAACCCCGCCGCAGTGACGGTTGCCAATCCCTCATCATCCTTGCAAGTGGACCATGGAAAGTCATAGTTTCTTGAATATTGGCGCCTCCCAAACAACTCCCTCGAACGAGTCCCCGATGGTATACGGAAATCCACTCGCGAAAGCAGCGACGGGCAGTCCAGCTCCCCCCTTATTCAGCCGAATCAGCAACAAGACATCCGCCACACCACAGCGGCCTGGTCCGAAGATCTGGGAGAAGAAGCTCGGCCTGCAGCTCAGCAACAGGAATGTCTCTAAACAGCAGTCCTCGCCGCAGTCCCCACCAGTCTCAGGAATCTCCTTTGGACCGCTTCCAGTTTGGTCAACAAGACCCAGCTGGTAGGGAGACCAAACAGGACTCGCATATTCCAATAACTGGCGAACGAAGGGATGAGTAGAGAGTCCTTAAGACTGCAGAGCTTGTCATTCCACGAGTAGACCTGTTTGATGAATCCCAACATCCTATACGCTCTTCTGCACAGCTCATCCGACATGGTCATTGAAGGAAAGATCAGCAGAGAAGGTAACACCCAAGTCCTTAATTTTGAATACTCTATGCAGAGGTTGACCATCCAGTGAATACTGAAAAATACTAGGTTGATGCAATCGACTGAAGGTCATTACAGAGCATTTGGACGAGTTTAGCTTCATGTTGTTAGTTCTACACCAATCCAGAACACCATCAAGACTCGACTGAAGCAGTGCAGAGTCGTCCTGGCTGGAGACCACCGTGTAGATTTTGACGTCATCAGCAAAAAAGCAGGGCATCACACTTTCAGTATCGAAGTGATATCATTGATGAATACAGTGAAAAGATATGGGCCTAATAAGGAGCCCTGAGGGACGCCCGAGGATTGGTGGAATTCCTGAGAAAGTGCACCAGGAAGCCTTTACTAGCAAGCGCCGTTGCAGCAGATAGTCGCTCAGCCAGGAGAGGAGTGGGCCGTGAATGCCATAAGCTTTGAGTTTTTGTCCAAGAATGTAGTGGTCAACCTTGTCAAAAGGCTTTGGCAAAGTCAGTAAAAGCCACGTCCAGCTGTTTACCAGACCCCATGGTGGATAGTATTTTTTCTTCAAACAGAAGTAAATTGGTTACTGTGGATTTGCAGGCGGTAAAAACCGTGTTGACTAGGACAAACTAGAGGTTTCAAGTATGGTCTCAAACGAGACAGTACGAGCCCTTCAAACACCTTCCCAACAGCAGAGAGAATGGTAATGGGACGATAGTTTTCAACTTCTGAGGAACTACCACTCTTAAGTATAGGAACCACGTGTCCCCACTTTAAGAATTTCAGGAAATATTCCATGCAGTAGAGATAGGTTAAATAGAGTGGTCAGGGGTTGAACTAAGATGTCTTTGCAGTGATACAAAAATGATGGTGGTACGTTTGTCAGGGCCAGCACCCCTCATAACATCAAGTTTCCTCAAGACCTCTAAGACCTCAGAAGCAGAGAAAGATATAGCCGCCAAAGAAGAGTGTTGTGTGTTGAAATCGAAGTGTGGAGCTGAAGTTACTGGCTGGGAGAAGACAGAAGAAAAGGAATTCTTGAAAACATATTTGCTTTATCCTGCAGATCCAATGAAGTGCGTCCACTAAGTGTGACAGTAGAAGGGACTCCGAGAGATTCAGTAGAAGTGCGGACAAAACTCCAAAAGCTGTTGGGATTGTGCGGGATGGAATCTTCAATATGGCTCAGATAATCCATGCGGCCATCTACGACTAAGGTTCTTTGCAAGCCTCACCCAGTATAACAGAAGCGAGTGTAGTCCGTAGGTAGATAGGTAAGTTTTATAACGTTTGTGCGCAATCTTCTTTTGTATCACCAGGTTAATGAGTTCCCTGGAAAACCATTTTGGGAAGGGTGAGGTTCCCAGTCGTTTAAGAGGGCTGCATTATTAACACAAATATCACCAAGCAATGAAAACCAATCCTCCGAAGCTGTCTTGGACGTTGGTTGTAGCATAGACGAAGGAGAGATCCTCCGCTGAAAGCATCTCAGAAGCAGCATTCAAGTCACACTTGCGCAGGTTGGGGCAGGTGAAATATCTAGCAGGAAGAGTCCTTCGTCCAATTGGAACGGAAAAGGCCAAAGGGGGATGGTGGGGATCAGCCTGAACCAGACAATCATCAGCAGCAACTACGGAGACAAATTTTATGCTGCTAAATATTAGATCCAAACTTGTCTGAAGTTCCGCATGTGATTAACCTGATCCAAGGAGTGCAACTCGGCAAGGTTCTCAAGAAGCTCCCCTTTAGTTCTGTCCGCAGCGTTTTGGTCGGAGATGGGGATATCGTAGGAGGGGACGTTGAAGTCACCCGCCAATATAAGAGAAGATGACGGCGAAGGCGATACAATTTCGTCTACTGAACTGCAGTAAGTATCATAAGTAGATGCAGGCTGCCCAGGAGGGATATAGACACAGTTCAATATCAGTTTATGAACAGGTAGAGAGATAAAAAGACTCTCGATTATCGAGTCATAAATAATCTCTTGGGAATGTATACTTTTATTGACTGCCACCATTACTCCACCACCAGAAGTTTTGCTGCTTGAATGGGCGTTTCTGTCCTTTCGATAGATTATATAGCTGTCGGTCGATTGCAGTTCAGAAGTAGACACATCAGGGGAGAGGTTAGCTTCACACAGCAACAGAAACGTCATAAACACTACACGCCAAAGCATTTTTCAATGTATGAAGCTTAGTTCTAATTCCATTGACATTTTGGAAGTATAAGTTCAAACTAGTTTTGCCGTTGGAAGTACTTAGTTTTTTTTTACAATCTTGGGGATGCCGTTTAGATATTTGATGGTTAAATCTGGCTCGCCGGAATCAATACGGGACTTCAGAGTATCCCGCAGATCCGAGAGGTGCTGTCTTTCCTTCAAGGTGCTATCACGAGCCAGGGAGACGCCATCCAACTCATCTCCAGAGTCTATCTTGGTGCCAAAGGTTTTGAAGAGTGTAACGGCCTCATTCTCAGACGAGAGGCAGAGCTTTATAGCTCGGGGTTTATCTTTGGTTGCTTTCCCAAGTCTGAAAAATCTAGCCCGGCCCATGGACGCTCCCAGACCACAACGTTCCAAGATGATATTGATAAGACTCTTATCGTGCTCCTTCGCAGCTGCCAGCATAGATGATTCGCATTCCTTAAGTCCGAGTACGATCACGTTACGTGTGCGGCGCTGTCTGTCGTTGATTTCCTCAAAGATATCCTAAACTGGAATGTCCCGGCCCTCTCCCTTAGCTGCAGCTTTGGCTTTTAAATCATTGACATCACTCTCGAGTTTATCGATGCGTGGCTCTAGGTAGCTAATTTTAGCGCTCAAATTGTTTATATCTGTTTTTATATCCTGAAGCCCATCAGCAATACCCTTAACCTCATCCTTGGTTGCGAGAAGGGAGAATTTATTGAGTAGCTCATCCATTTTACTAACTAGTAGTTGAGATGGGTTAGAGTTGGCCGCGTAACAGTCAAAACGTAGGCAGTGCCACTTTTTATTTAAGTTACAGGCGTAATGGGAATATTCAGTTTTGTTTACTAATACGCATTAGATGTGGAACCAACTTTGGCAGTCTGAGTCGCACTGAAGTCCATCGTCCGTGTCAAGAACCTTTTTCATGCACACTCTGCAACGCAGCACTGTCAGCCATGACGTGAGGATAGAAGCTTGACAATCAATGTTCGAACAGTATTTGATATAATGCAGAAGTCGTACGTTGACGAGTGATCAAGATGGCAGTGGAAGAAAAAAAAACTTGCGCAGGTCTGTTCAGCAGATGCTCCGCAAGTTGACACTGGTGACAGGTGATTGACAAACACTGATGTTTGGGTTGAGTTGTAGAGAGGGAACAGTGGAACATGAACCAAGAAGGTTATGTTGACATGTTTTCTGTTATTTGACAAGATATGGTATACAATTTGTTAGTCCGCGTTGTTTTATGAGGCGTGTGCAGGTGGAATGTGATACACACATACAGCTTACGTGTCGACAGGAATGCAATCCACACAATTGAGAACAAATACTTCTCAATGGTATTGATAGGCATTAAAGAGTTCATAGAAGCAAAGATCATCTCAACAAGCAACAAATCCGCCATCCTTGAAGTTCTTTGTTGACACACCATCTTTGGAACTACGCATCTTATAACACCATCTTGAAGTTAACCACATCGTTCATTTTATTGGTAATTGAGTAAAATCTCTGCTAATAAATCAGTAAAACCACGTACAACCGACGATCCGTTACCTTTACATGCGAAAAAGTCATAAAACACAAACAAGATCCAGTAAACTAACGACGACACTGTTTCAAGCGTATCTATGAGAGGAATACATCTATTATTTATTTTGAGTTATCCTAAAACATAACACGTCAAAACTAACGATTTGAACCGATAAAACCTATGTTTGGTAAACTAATCAGGTACACATTGAATTTTGAATGTTAACCAGTTGATTTT